>NW_024582440.1:110619-140221 GCF_018398535.1 Haplochromis burtoni
GATAGATAGATAGATAGATAGATAGATAGATAGATAGATAGATAGATAGATAGATAGATAGATAGATAGATAGATAGATAGATAGATAGATAATCACAGTCTTAATCACAACATAAATTACAGAATATTACAGACAACTGGATAATTAGAGATGGTGAGGGATCAGATTGCAGGGATATCCAGTCCACATATCACTGCATTAGCTGAGATGGAAGTGTTTTGTGTTGAACTGGTCTTGTATTGATCCATCTGGTTTATTACAGCCAGTGTGAGTGTTAACAGTGTCAGGAAGACAGGAGCAGGGATTACCTGGAAATGGTGCTATTGATTGGGGTTCGCCTCTGGAGAGAGCTGCATGTCACTCAAACCACCAGGGGCACACAATTTTTCAAAAGATGGTGCACAAAGCTGCCTTTTGTCCACAGTGATGTATCTGCTTTAGAGGTCATTTTACTGAAGGAAAGGTGTTTTCTTAAAGGGGCTGCTGTGAGTCGTGACCTTCACAGATGACATGAGTTGATGAATCACAACAACAGAAAGCCATTTAACTTAAAGCTCTTTTTTAAACTATCATGATGCATGAGCTTGTCTGGTTGTGTATGTGCGCCCAAAGTCTTAATCTATTCCTATGACACAGAATTAGACTTTGAGACCTTGAAAGGTTTTTTTTAGAAAAAGGTGAGGACGTGGTGTTACAGTTAAGATTTGGTTTAATGTTAGGATACGTCAAACATTTGGGTATGCTGCTGAGATTATGGGTTGAGGTGTCCATTATATTAGTGGGGGTCCTCAAAAATATCCTGTAGCTGTGTGTATAATGCATGTTCTTTGTCAGTCTGCCTGTGCTTCACTGCTGTAATCTTAACCTGTGTTGGTATGAGAGCCACTCCAGTGTCATTGTCACGTGGCTGCATAGCTTGCTGGCTGCAAAGTCAGCCATCAGTTTAAAAAACACTGACCCCATTTAACATGACACCACTGTTATAATGTCATACTGTACCAACAGAGAGACATTAAACCAGTTTGTCACCTCTTTAAATAAATTTGGCAAAGTTAGAATGAACTGAACTACAGAATACATCGTCTGGCGAGTTCAACTCTGCGGCATACGGCAATTTTAAAGGCACAGACAGTTGTTTTTTGAGGTTATTTAATCGGAAAAAATAATAATTCTATTTTTTTATTAGTTTGTAATTAAATCTTCCAACAAACTGATGCATCCTCATAAACTTAGAATTAATCTATCAAAATTACATAGGAGGGGGCGCCATTTGTGGAAGCTCCACCACCTTAGATATTGTGGCCAAGATGAACATTTTTATTCTGCCTAGTCATGTTTTATGTATGTGGCTAGAGATCAGCCGACATATGTAGTACACCAAAGGCAGAGGAGAAGAGAATTTGTAGGCATTTGCATGCCATGGATGAAAATTTAATTCATGTCTGCACCTTCAAACTCAAGATATGAAGGACTAAACCTATGTTTTATCATTGGCGAAGGAGTCTCCTTCACCAAATAAGTGAACACATGAAGGAAAAAGAAAATCTGGATAAACATCAGACCCTTCCTCCTCAGCTCAGGCCTCATCTCTTCAACTGAAGTCAGAGCTCGAGTGCACATAAAGTTGTATAAGCATGCTTACTTGTTTCAGAAATGGTCACAATTGCTAATTGTCAGCAGATCAGACATGAATTTTAACCCTGGTCCTTTGTCTTCTTCAGGGCTTCTTTGCAGTAGCCAGTGTGCACATTTGGGGCAGTGTGGATCATGATGCCACTTGGCTTTGTACTGGAATTGTGTGTAGTAGTATTGGAGCAATTTTAATAGCTTATATGTCCTTATTTCCTAACCTAATATTCACCAGGACTGGTGGATTTTTTAAAATTTTGTTTCATTAATTGATTTGCATTTAGTACATATTTATATAATTAATAAAATTTCTTGTAACTGTGCTTTTACTGGACATTTTTGACTTCAGTATTTGTATAAATTTTATAGTTGTAACTTCTCTTACAGTGCAAACTACAGGCAACTACAGGTGGCATTTTGCTAGGAACCAAAGCAATTGCAAAGAGGATTTTTGGTACAATAATGTGTACCTCTTTGCAACCAATTTCACCTAGCAACTGACTGGTCTCTAGGCCTGAGTGACTGGGGCCAAAAACATCCTAAACATCTTCTGACTATTTTAGCACTTTACCAATTCCCTTTTGTTTTTGAAGCCTAAACCCACTGTCTCACTCGTTAACACAAACCAAAATATGATCTTAATATATCCACCCAGCCGTCTGACTGCTGCAGACACTTGCAATTTGTATCTGATTACCCAACATGCTTAAACGATGAAGCTCACTACTCCACAATGAAGAAGTGATATCAAAGCTATTAATACAGATCAGAATGGTTTCAAAGGAACAGAGGTACTGGGAGGATGTGGCACTCAGGGCTCCTCATTGCTCTGTGGCTTCTTTGTGCCACCCTGTTGGCCTGCTTGCTCCTCTGGCTAAGAAAGAAGTGCCAAGGTAAAATTTGTTCCTTTGTGTGTTTTGGGATGGGCCCGTATGGTCTATGTTTCACTCTGTGTTTTATTCAAATTGCAGTATGAGACCGGTTGACTGGTTGAATTTGTTTTCAGGAACTTTTGACGTGTTGTTTTTATTTTTATTTTGGTAAATTGTCATGCCTTAGTAAATACAGAAAAATGACACGGTTTGACATATTCAGTTAGGATGACTGTGCATTTTCACAGTAATGGGGGAAAGGAGGGGAGGGGTTCCTGTGAGGTTTACAGATAGCAGCTCCTGCGTCTATTTAAAGTCAGCTTCAACAAGCTAACTGCAACAGACCAAACTGTTGCAGTTAGCTTGTTGTCATATTGATCCTTACTTTTCATATATAATCAATTCACACATGCATCGATATCAAAAATTGACATCCCACACATTGGTTTGTTTAACTATTATTTGTGTTAAATATTGAGTTTCATCTAGCTTTGTTTTGTCTCATTTTTCATCTAACACATAGCAATATAGTTAATTCAACATTAATTTAGGAGACCAAAAATAATGTATTTCGTTCTGCCGTGCTGGTTCCTCAATTAATTCAGCTTCTTCAGGTGTGATTCATCAAACATTTTTAAAAACTGCAAAAACCCTCTGGACTCATACACAAACAAGCCTGTACCCACATCTGTTGGAGGTGTAATACTGTGCTGCATGTAATTACTCATCTGATTCATAACTGTGCATGACAACAGGGGACTAACAAGGTATAATGTGTGTGCAGGTGAAAGAAAAAAATGGGCACAGTTTTGTGGTGCAGAAGATTTGTACATTTTCTTGCATACAAACAATACAAACAAGTGTAAATTGCTGTGTGAATTACAGGCTTTGTGAGCAGTAGTCATCTATATGGAATACCCTGAGGTCTTGTTGGTTCTTATTGACTGGCTGAACTGAGAGGAGACTTTTTTTTTATTATAAACAAAATACTAATTAATATATATATAATATATATATATATATAATTATACTATATATATATATATATATATATATAATATATATATATATATATATAATATATATATAATATATAATATAATATATATATGTATTATATATATTAATATATTTTATAAATATATATATATATATAATCGTGTGTTTTTTGTTTGTTTTTCGGCATTCATTCCTAAGGAGCCAGCCTATCAACTGCAGCCTGTAGCAAAACACAAAAAAATAAAGCCTGTGGGAGTAAACTAACTGCATTGTACAGATAGAGGATGTTGCAGAGGGATCACTAATGCTTTAAATTACAAAATGGATAGGAGAGAAAATGCTGAAGGATAATGCTGGAGAAGCTCATCTTTTGTAGAGAGGGTCTGTCATGTGAGTGAAATGCCAGTTTGCACTTTAAAGTGACTTATGGGTTTGCTTTTTGTAAAAAAAATAACCAGTGATTCATGTACAGTTAAGTCACATACAGCTGTGGTAGGATCATAGTTTAGATAACATTGTATTCTAATTCTTCCTCCACAGGTGGTGATGACCTCTCAGCAGAGGATGCTGGTAAGCCAGACTGCAATTAAAGTAAACACCATCACCGCAAGCATTGATCTGTGCAGCGTTCCTCTGACTTGGCATGAGAGTACAACCTTGCCATGCTCCTATTCAGTGGCGGTGGGCATTGTTAGATTGGCTGTACTGTGGCCCAATGGCCTTACGGGACACCATGGGGGCAAACCATATTTTGAGGAAGGGGGGTTGGTAGAGCGTGTGTGTGTGTGCGTGTGTGTGTGTCTAAATGCGTAAGCACAACTATGTGTGCCTCGAATGTCTGCCAACAGGATAGTTGGGCTGTGCACTTTTGCAACTGTTACTACCTTCCATAACAGGCAGGCTGACTTAGAGGCTCCTTGTACTGTACACAGTACAGCAGGGTGGCAGGGATTTCTGCACTCAAGGTCTCTTTCTCCCAGTCAGCTTCAGCTCCAGGACCATGGCACAACAGAGTCCTACCGACCCCACGAAGATGGGAGTGGGTCGGGCAATTGCCGTGCTTACCTCCGGAGGCGATGCCCAGGGTAAGTAGATGGTCTCCGGGGAGCATGGTGTGCCCAGGCAGTATTGCTGTTGTTTTGTTTCAGCAGGTGGCAGATCTGACTGGTGAAAATCAGCACTTAGGGACTCATCAGCAGTGACAATACAGTCAAGAATTTAAGTCTTGTCTTTGAAACTGTTCTTGGTTGTCAAAGACAAATAATAAACATAATGAATACAAACTGTGCATATATGACAATGAATTAGACTTAACACTGTAAATCAGTTTTAGCTAAAGTGCTAAGAATGGCCCAGACAAACTTCACTGCCGTGTTTAATCACCACAGCAGCTCTGTTTTAATATCGACTGTAACTACTCGCAAATTTTTACTCACTGATCATATTTAATGATTTTCCTTCTAAAGAGTTAAACTACTGAGCTATCCACTCTTATGGATAACTTATGTAAAAGGGCAGCATGAAGGACTTCACCCAGACGTGGTAGAACTACAGACGGAGATAGATGCTCCCCTGACCTTTAACTTGATGAGGAATATCTCCACTGTGACCTTTGGGAGGCGTGTCAGTGACCCCACACTATCCTGTAGTGTAAGCATGTGAGGCAGTGAGCTATTCAAATGATTCCTTCTTTTCCATCTCAAATGTATAAGATCCTTGAACAGAGTGCAAAACTGGATATCTCTAACCTTTCTTTATTTTCCTAAAATACCTAAAATACATAATCCTCATTAGAACTTGTATGTCATTTACCAAGTTTCTTCCTCCTCTCCTTCCACCTTTCTCTGTAGAACTGTATCTGTTATGGGGGCTAATTTTAGAGGCGTGACCTTTCTGTCATGTGTTTGTAAAGGGGGGAGATAGAGTGGGAGTGCAGTCCAATTCTTCCTTACTCTCCTCTCCTTTTTTACACCGTAAGTGGAGATGCTCTTGACACCCTTAAAGTTAATTTTCCATATCTTGTCCTTTAAACAACCCCTTCAAAAGAGCAGACGCAGGCCCAGTTTCCTTTCCAGCAGTTTACCGCTATCAGCTCTCCTGTGGTTCTTGATGCTCCCATTTGGTGTTTATCAGCTGATGAAGCATGTTAATATGAAGTCTAAAAAAAGAACTGTCATTATACTTGCAGAGATTAGTTGTGCTAAATCAGTGCAGATTATTATCAAAGAAAATGGTGCCTTGGAAAGAGTAAATAGCCTACTCGAGTTACCACACTAACTTAGAGACAACCAGACAGACTTTGATGTAAAACTAAAAATAATGCAAGCGAGGGTGGAATATTCTTTATTGATCCCCACGAGGCTGAGGTGTAAAAATCGGTTGTGAAAATATGCTAATCCAGTTATCATAAGTTTTTAAGAAGGGCATCATTTTGAACTTTTAACTGTATTTTCATGCATTTTACAGCTTTTCCTATCAATAAAGACCTCTCTTATGGCCATTTACATACCACCATAATAGATAAACAAATGACATAAACCTTCCTTTTTTTTCACTCCTATTCTCATTTCTGTTTTTAACAATGTGTCCAGTAATAAAAGAATAGAATATTTTTGTTAATAAATATAAACTCGTATTTGATAATTGCAGGACAGCCTGCAGAATGAGCTACCAGAACCTTTTCTGTCATTTTACACAATTTTATTTCTAACAATTTATGCCCAAAGAGTTGTGGCGACTTTGTTATGCAGAAAACTGGGATATATTGTTGTAATTGACTTTGCATTGCTTTTTCTCATACTAAATTATTCTAAAGATTAAATGTGCAGTTAAACATCTCTGTACTGATAGAAAAAGGTGTTTCATTGATCTAACTTACCCGAGATCGAAGTGGACCGTATGACCCCCATATTGTAAAAGGAGTGTGACATCCCTGCCATAGGTATAGAAAATCTGTAGGATTAGGAGTGGTGGATATTCATGCATGTAGCATGTGGGGGCCAGCTCCACGTGTAACCCAGCACCTTAGCCAAAGGCAATCACAGGAGAATTGCTCCTGTGTGTTTTTGATGGCAGTGGGAGTACAAGGAGAACAAGAAACGCAAAAGACCTTTAGCCCAGGTTTGAACCCAGAACCCTCTGGCTGTGGTCAATGGTACAAAACTTTAAACCACTCAGACTTTAAATCATTAGACATACATATGTTAGGCAGGAAGTTGCTGAAGTGCCGCATCTATCCCAAAAATTTAAACCAAACTTTTGTGCTGTCATAAGTTTCCTATACATTATTCCTGCAGGTATGAACGCAGCTGTGAGGGCCGTAGTCCGAGTGGGAATTTACACTGGAGCCAAGGTCTTCTTTGTGCATGAGGTAAATTCTGCTTTTAACTTCATTTGGTTTCTTCAGATTAATCATTGTAAACACAGATTCAAGAGCTCCAGGTGGTATGTTCAGTTTCGGCATGATGTTTGTGCAACAAACCAAAACTACCAAACCTAATATTGCAGGTATGAATGCGAGAGTGAATGAATAGTGGCATTGTAAAGTGCTTTGGGTGCCTTGAAAAGCGCTGTATAAATCCAATCCATTATTATTATTATTACCATACCTAATATTGTTATTCCGTTAATACTACCGTTAACAGTAAATATATAATAAAATAAAACGTGTGTGCTTGTTATTTTTCTTTTTAAAATTTAAAAATATTATTTGATTCTATATGGCATATATTCCACTGCCTAATATCCCCACCATAATAATAAAATCAACTGACGGAGTAGAGTAGCTGACTATATAATCACTAAGATTCCCGTGTTATTAAGCCCAAAGCTTTATCCAAGATATGACCCTTTTCACTGAGGTGATATTGTTCTTGTTTGTTAACAGGGTTACCAGGGTCTAGTAGATGGAGGAGACAATATCCGCCCTGCTACGTGGGAGAGTGTGTCAATGATGCTGCAGCTGGTGAGAACACACAAGGATGCAAAAACTGCTGGGTTTTCATTTTTGTTTGTTTTATTGTTTTTTATGTTAAAAAATGGTCACAGACTAACTTTTTGCTACACTGTAGAGCAGTAGATCAAACTAGCAGCTAAATATCAGCATTTTTAAATTGCAATACTAAATAGAAATGAAACATTTGTGCTTAGATTTTGTATAATTGCAGCTGCCATTCTCCTTATTATCCTCTTTGTGATTCTTGTCGGGGTCTGAAACCCTTCTTCATTGCCTGACGTCAGGGTGGGACTGTGATCGGCAGTGCCCGCTGTCAGGACTTCCGAACCAAGGAGGGTCGCACAAAGGCTGCTTGTAACTTAGTCAAGCTGGGCATCACCAACCTGTGTGTGATTGGAGGTGATGGCAGCTTGACGGGTGCAAACCAATTCAGAACAGAGTGGAGCGAGCTGCTGGCAGACCTTGTTAAAGCCGGTGAGAAACACAGAATTCACGTTTCTTAGCGACACAATAAACTCATGTTGTTATGAAACATCCATCGTTTTCTAAACTACTTGTCCAGTTCAGGGTTGCCTATGCCTGGCGCCGATTCTGGATCACCAGCCAATCACAGGGCTAGTTATGGAACGTGGCAAGGTGCATTTTACTGCTGTTAGCCTATTTGTCAAGTGTTTTGTCATTTTGGTCCTCAGGTAAGATCACGGCAATTGAGGCCAAGTCCGCTTCCCACCTTAATATTGTTGGCATGGTGGGCTCCATTGACAATGACTTCTGTGGAACTGACATGACCATCGGCACTGATTCTGCCCTGCATCGCATCATAGAGATCGTGGATGCCATCACCACCACCGCACAGAGGTATGCCCAGAGGCATTCGCATTTTTAAATGTGAACAAAGGAGACAACTGATTTCAGAACTCCTGACCAAAAATCTGTTATTGTGCAGTCACCAGAGGACCTTCATCCTGGAGGTAATGGGCAGGCACTGCGGGTAAGTACAGCTTGTGTGAGTGTTTTGTGCGCGTCAGTGCAAGTGTCAGTTCAGTAGTCACAAAGCTGTAATTACATTATCTCTGTGGAACCACAGAATATGGCACTGACACCAAAATAGATGAAAATGGAGGTGATGAGTTGTGTGTGATATATGTGTGTTCAAGTTATGTCATCCCAGTTTCTTTAAAAACAATCCACAAATTCTTGATATCATCTCTAAAATTGAGGACGATGTTTTGTTTTGTTTTATCTTATGTTTACTTGGTCACATTCCTTTATTGTGTTTGTTATTATCATTATTCTAGGAATTAGTTTTACAACAAAAATCTCATTTTAATATGTACCAATATTAGCGTTAGATATTTTAAAGTTTTAGAAAAAATATTACTTGGTTTAGTTTGTTTGGTTTCCAGTTACCTGGCTTTGGTGACAGCTCTAGCCTGTGGTGCTGACTGGGTGTTCATCCCAGAGATGCCCCCAGATGATGGATGGGAGGAGCATCTGTTCAGAAGACTAACAGAGGTGGATTTCACATTCATGTTCACTTTGGCTTCATTACAGTCCATACATGAAAAGTGAATTGTGATACTGTGTTTTACTCTGTCCCTCTTAGCAAAGAGGCCGTGGCACCCGCTTGAATATTATCATTGTTGCAGAGGGAGCGATGGACCGCCAAGGTAAACCAATCACCTGTGATCATGTCAAACAGGTCAGTATTGGCAGTACTCCAGAATACCACGTTAAGCTCAACTATAGTTAGAAGGACTGCTCATAAATCATCTGTCTGTACAGCTGGTATCAAAGAAACTAGGTTTTGACACCCGCACAACCATCTTGGGCCACGTGCAGAGAGGAGGGACTCCCTCTGCCTTTGATAGAATCCTGGTAATGTCTCAGTAAGATCTTCACAATGAATCACCGGCTGGTATTGTTTTCTTTATAAAGTTAACTGTGTAAAAAAATGTGTTTCAGGCAAGCAGAATGGGAGTGGAATCAGTTATGGCTCTACTGGAGGCCACACCAGATACTCCTGCTTGTGTGGTCAGCTTGTCGGGAAACATGGCTGTCAGACTTCCGCTCATGGAGTGTGTGCAAGTGGTGAGTTAAGATCCTAAGCACACAAAAAGTCAGATTTCGACACACGGGATCTTCTAAGTATCCAATATGTAATATATAACGTGTACGAGATACTGTAGGCAAGCTATAATTGGCTTTGGGGTTGATATTTTAGAATATCTGACCTAGATTTTTGTTTTCCTTCCACCTTCACCTATATCAGACTAAAGATGTCACAACAGCCATGGCTGAGGGGCGGTATGATGATGCGGTGAAGCTCAGGGGAAAGTGAGACATGTACTTTTGTGTTGCTAATACGAAATGCTCATCTGCTGCAATAATTTTTCAATGTCCATATTTTTTTGTTCTAATTTCTGGCAACAGGAGTTTTGAGAACAACTGGAACACTTACAAGATGCTGGCTCATGTCCGCCCCCCAGAGGCAAAGGTTTGAAACTGCCGTGCTACCGAATAAATTGTCTTTCAGTCATTAAGCCTCATTGAAAAACGATATCTCTCTGTAAATATTTTTAATAAAAATCAAATATCTCTGTAAATATTTCTTTGCCAGAGTAATATCAACATCGCCATACTGAATGTGGGAGCTCCGTGTTCTGGAATGAATGCTGCAGTCCGTTCAGCTGTCAGAACTGGACTCCTCCAGGGCCACCAGATGTTGGCTGTGCATGATGGCTTCGATGGCTTGGCCCATGGAATTGTAATCTAATTGCATGCAAAAAATAATAATTAAATAAATAAGACAGACCAGGGACCGTTTACTGTTTAAGCATTTAAACAGCTGTTTACCATAACTGTGCACAGCCATGACATACGATAGAGCACATGCTCTGTGACTCCACAGATTGAGCCCATTGGCTGGTCTGGAGTGGCAGGATGGACTGGAAAGGGGGGCTCCTTCCTGGGCACAAAGAGGTGAGAGGTGACAAGTGCAGTAATGAGAGTGCGTGTTACAGGTCTTACATCTCCATAACTTTTATCTTAGGGAGATATAATCTGTTATCATGTGGCTTTCTTCTGTTCTGAAGATCCCTGCCTCAGGAGTTCATGGAGAAGATCAGTCTGAGCATCACTAAGTTCAACATTCATGCTGTGATCATTATCGGAGGCTTTGAGGTGAGCAGCATTAGACTGTGATAATGCCACAGGTAGATCGGTATTCACATCATAACCTACATATTTTAGGTTTGAGCAGGGATAAAGAGTAAATGCAGGTATTATTATTATTATTATTATTATTATTATTATTATTATTATTATTATTATTATTATTATTATTCATTAAGTAGTTTTATTTAAAAAGGACCATGTACAGTATTAGCATAAACGTTGCCATTCAATGCGTTGTATCAGAGTAAGCTTAAGTTGATTTCTTTTATAATTTAAAAATATTAATACACAAAACAGTACATTTAGGAAAACAAACAAACAATGTATTTGATGCAGCATTTCACATCTCTTTAACACAGTAATAACGTATTTAACATGTGTTTACATTTGCACCCATGAGGGAGTGTCCAATTCCCCAAAACACAAAGTCCAAAGCTAGAGCCAGCTGTTCCATAGGTCAGCTACCCTCTCTATTTTTAACTTTCACAGTTAAAAATAGAACCCAGACCTCTTACAGTGTAGGTTGCCTTCAGACTGCAGCATGTAGTAGGCTCTGGCCTACACAGAAAATCAGGAAAATGTGACAGCTGAGCTTGTAGTGTAGAGCATCTGTGCACTAGAGTGGAAGCACAACCCAGTACATGCACCTCCAATTAACCCAAAACAAGCACAGAAACAGGTTTACAGCAATTGCAAAACATACACACACACACACACACGCACGCACGCACACACACACAAAAAACCAACCCTCGGTCAGTGTCAGTTACCCACAACAAATGTGGAGGTGAGTTTCTGTGTGGATGAAACCAGTCTACTCTGTTTCCGTATCTTCCTGCCACATTGAGAGCACATAAACAAGAACGACAGACACTCATTCTTTTACTGTTTTCTCCTCATAGGCATTTTTGGGAGGTCTGCAGTTGGTGCAAGCTAGAGAGAAATATGAGGAGCTGTGTATCCCACTCGTTGTTGTTCCCGCTACTGTGTCCAACAATGTTCCTGGATCCGACTTCAGCATTGGTGCTGACACTGCCCTCAACACCATAACTATGGTAAAGCTCTTATTTGGCACACTCTTAAGCACAACAAAACAACAAAACATCAAAGTCCTATGCAGCACATTGTTCTCTTCTCATGTGTCTGCATTTGTAGACGTGCGACAGGATCAAGCAATCTGCTGCTGGAACCAAGAGAAGAGTATTCATTATAGAGACTATGGGAGGATACTGCGGCTATCTGGCGACCACGGCTGGTTTAGCAGGTGGAGCTGATGCAGCCTACATTTATGAAGAGCCTTTCAACATTCATGACTTAGAGGTTTGTCTGTCTCGTCACTGATGGATATGTGGATATTTTTAAACACAGGTTTCTTATTCTTGACTTCAAAAAAAAAAATTAATTTGTAGCTAAATGTGGAACATCTGGTGGAGAAGATGAAGACTACAGTGAAGAGAGGACTCATTCTGAGGTTTGAGGGAATTATCAACATTATTACATTTATAGGGTTCACCACTGGAGGTCATATCTTATCTGTTATTCTACTTTTGTTTTAGAAATGAGAAGTGCAATGCAAACTACACCACTGACTTTATCTTCAACCTGTACTCAGAGGAGGGTAAGGGCGTGTTTGACTGCAGGAAGAACGTCCTTGGGCATATGCAGCAGGTGAACTGCTTAATGAAGATCTTCTTGTTTTTTGTTTCCAAGATCATTATTTGACACCCAGTTCAATATTATGCATTAAAGGAAACCTGTATGTTATCAGGGTGGAACCCCTAGTCCTTTTGACAGGAATTTTGGCACAAAGATGGGGATGAAGTCTGTCCTGTGGTTGACTGACAAGCTGAAGGAATGCTACAGACATGGTGAGATTTTAGTATACCTCAGAAAGCAAAATGTTGTATTGACTTGCTGACCATCGATGTTCCCTGTGCTAATGCCACTTGTGCTGTTTAAACCTTAAACCTCAAGGTCGCATCTTCGCCAACTCTCAGGATTCAGCCTGCGTGTTGGGCATGAGGAAGAGAGCTTTGGTTTTTCAGCCTCTGGCAGAACTGTCAGAACAGACTGACTTTGAGTGAGACCACATTTCTATTCTTTTTTGCTATCTAGTGCGCTGAAATAACTAAATGCAACTTCAGAAAGAATGTTTTACATATTTACTCAATAATTTGATCTCTTGATTTCATTGATTTCCCTCTGCAGTCATCGTATTCCAAAGACTCAGTGGTGGCTAAAGCTGAGGCCCATCTTGAAAATCCTGGCCAAGTACAAGGTCAGCCTGGACATCTCTGAAAAGACTGCAATGGAGCATGTCATCAAGAAGAGAGGCTTAGTTAATCAGTAGTTCAGCTGTGGGCTTATTTATAAGGCATGGGCACATGACCTGACTGTCTTCTTTGAAAGCACTTTGTAAACCATGTTTAAGGAGAGTGCAATATAAATAAAGCTATTAATTTAAAAAAAATTGTCTCACAGTGGACTCCTTCACCAAATCCCAAGGTGATCACTTTCCTTCATTGCTTATCTCACTGCTGCTGCTGCTGCTGTGCAAAAAAGGTTTTTGTCTATTTTATGCACCCAAATATAATGCCTGTCACTTTATTTCAATCTAAAGTTTATATAAAATACAGCTTTTCAGTTATCTGTAACTGTTTCCCTTTATATGAGAGCTGTCCAATATTACATCAGATTTCTTCTACTCTTTTAATCACATTTTAGACTCAAAATGTGCTCTGAAATACCATTGTCACTGTGCATTGTTATTAATTAATAATTAATTATTAATAATAATTATGATAATTAAGTACAACATGGCACGAATACCTTTAACATATAAATGAAATAATAAGCTATCTTTGATTTATATAGGCTGAAAATAGATTGTGATTGACTGTTTCATTTGAAACATGTAAATATAAATAAAAGAGCAAAAGAAAACAAAGTAAAAATCGAAACAAAATTAAGTCACCATGAATATCTCCATATGCCACACAATTTAAATGTCTAGTAAGGAGTAGGATGAAATACTCTTTACACCCTCATGGCGGTATTTAATAGTTTACAAACATGTGTTCCTCAATTTAATATATAATACGACAATGGACATGTATAATTATTTACAAGCATAAAGTTTAATTACTGCTTGTAATATTTTTCTTAATTTAAGATTTTGACAATGAGTTCTCAGTGTGATTTCTGCATTTTTCCGGCTAATGTACGATTTATATGCAGTGAGACTCAATAAAACTACGGTACCCATAATTCATTCTGTTTCCGGCTAAAACGGATGTCTTGTCGGATTGGTCTTCAACGATCTTTTAAAAACAGTGAGCGGGGGAGTAAATTCTGTGAGAGGAAAGCGGCGGACATTGATAGTAATTTTTTTAACGTACACTATTAAAAACAACATTACGCTATTGTGGAAATGTTGCTTATTGCGGGCAGCTAAAAACCTGTTTATCTACCGTACGCACAAAAAACATTTTTAAAGACGTCGACCTTCAAGTAAGTCGCAGTAACTGTTCTCGGTTAAAAGTCTGTTATAGCGTCATAGTGTATTGACGTTGTTGCTAACGCTAACTAGGCTAGCCACTGTGTTGAAGTTTAAGTTATCTTTTATTTACTCTTGGCTAACGTGTTTTCCACAGCTGTCGTCATGAAGTGTTTAAAGGTGGACGAATACATCAAGCGGACTGCTTCCGTGAGAGAAACGGAACTTTTATTCCACGAACTCGAGGTTGGGACCAGTTTATTAAGAAGAATGCTATTAACTTTAGAATTCACGTTAAATTGCTAGTCTGACGCAAGCTGTTAATGTACCTATATTAATCCATTATTAATTGCCTCTACGTTCTCGATTTGAAAGCTGGATTTATTTATGTATGGTCTTTATTTTGCAGAATTATGTAAAGGGTAAGCCCGGGCTTCAGGGTCGCACACTGTGTGACCGGATCATCAGAGCTTGTAACCATCAACTTGGAGTTGGAGGCCTTGACTTGGAGCACATCGGTCAGTTGGTGAAACTGATGGAGCTTTCTCTTCATGGCTATGACATCTTTGCAGCACTTGTGCCTCAGAGCAACCCCTTATACATGGAAAAGATTGTTTTCCATATTGTCAAAAAGCTAAGCAGCATAGAAGTTCACACTCTGTGCAGCCACATAGCTGGACTACTTTACAGTCGTCTTTCTAAAGCCCAACAGGTATGTGTTGCTTTCTCTACAAGAGTGTCTTGTGAAGTATGTCTGACATTGAGTTGAAAAATTAATAATTTAACAAGATTTGTATTTTCTGTAGGATGAAGAAGACTACTGTGTTCTTGTGAGGAGCTGTTTTTCCGTGCTGTGGAACGGACTATCTGCTGCCAAAGACAAGAAAATCTTAAATCCTCAAGACAGACTGCGCTGCCAGATGCAGGCTTTGAGCTTTCTTTTGCTTTTGGACACTGAAAATGCAACTCCATCTCTGCCTAAAGCTGTCGTATACATTGAAGATATCATCACTGAATTTGAGAGTAGCTGTGGAGTGATGACAAAGGAGGATACCTCCATTCTTCTACAGGAAATGAACACACTTTTTAACACATGTTGGACTGGTGATCAAGACTCTGACAGGGATGGCTCAAAGCAGCGTGCAGCATCACGTTTTTACGTGCTTTCTGAAATGGTGCTGATTATATTGAAGGTGCTGTGTAAGGCTGGCCACCACAGGCTGGCCTCCTCCTTCCTGAGTGAAATTGAGAGAAAGGCCTCAGAGTTTCTTAGCTGTCAGTGTACAGCAGTGGTGCTTGCCAAATGGGGAGTAATGATTCATTCAACAGTGAAAGCAGGTGATGAGGCTCGCCAGGCTTTAACAGAGTGTGCTAGGGCCGTGAGATCAGTCTCTGGTAACCTGGGTGACAGAGAAGGTCATGCATTTCTGGAAGGGTGCAGCTTTGTTGTGTGGGCTGTCGACAGTGGGTATGACAAGGGTTTAAGTGGACCGGTGCTACTGGCTTTGTTTTCTTTTTTTGAGGAACACCAAGAGTGCGTAATGAGGATACTAAACAAGGTTAGCATTGCCTCTGACGAGTCAAAATAGGTTGAAGTTTGGAAGAACTGACTTTTTCCTGATTATAAGTGCTTTTTTTAAAATTATTATTACATTTATTTTTTCAGAACTTGTCATGCCAGGCCGAGTGCAGCAGACTACAGAAGTCGCTTTGCTTCAGTATTTACAAAGGCTTTGAGTTTGCCTACGAGAGCATGCTTGCATCTGAGGTAAGTAGGGATGGATAGAGTGACAACATAACATTGTTTTGATTATGTTTTTCAAGGAAAGTAACAAAACTAAGACCCAACTAGATATTTTCTCTTATAATTACATTGTGCTGTTAATAACTTTCTTTTGCTCTTCTTCTTTTACTGTTGTTGTTTTGTTGTTGTTGATTTTGTTTTTTAATTTAGCAAAGAAGAAAGAGGAAAAAATAATAATAATAATGGATTGGATTTATATAGCGCTTTTCAAGGCACCCAAAGCGCCCCCCTGAACCACGGTCGCCCTTTGTCTGCCAATACTTATACCAGTATGCAGTTAGAGCTGTGGGGATTAGAACGACTGCAGGAGGGGCATGGATGACTAGGGAAAAATATAGAATGATTTTGATCTTTTTTTTATTTTTATTTTTTTTTAATTTTCTCTTAAACTGAACTTGGAAAGTTCTTGCGTTATAGCTTCTTTTTTTAAAAAAAAAAGTAAAACATTTTGGTAAACAAATTCAAAAAGAGAAAGCCGCTTGTTAACCACTATTATAGATAATAGAATTGCTCTGGTTTATTACTGTTTGAGTTGTGAACATACAGTCAAAAGTGTTTCTGTAGATGATGATGGTGTTGGCAAAACTGAAAAATCATATATTTCTGTGTGGTTGTTTTGTTTTTGTTTTTTTTGTTTTTTTCCCAAGTTCTGATTGTACTTGGTTTAACTGTTGGTTGTGATTTGTTGTACGTAGCTGGAGGACAGTGACACACTGGAAAGAGTGCTGCTCTACTGCCAAGCCACAGCTGGACTGATGATGACAGAACTGCATAAACTGTCTAGTGAAAACCTTGTCATCAAAGCAGGTGATTTTCTGTTATTAATGTTGTCAGTTCACTTGAAATGAAATTATATGAAAGGGTTCCTTAAATTATACCATACTTTAGATAGAAGGATTTTTCCTGACGGGCATAAATGAAACGTCAGGTAACAAAACTGCTTTTAAAGAATGTAATTACATGAAAGTTTTGTTGACTTTCTTTTGTCTCTAGCTCAAATAAGAAATACCATGAGGTAAATAGTTCAGTTTATTTGGTCAGGGTTTTTGTGCCTTTTTTTTTTTTGTCATTTTGTGTTCATGTGTCTTCTAGTAATTGCTGTGAGCAACTTGGCTTGTGGGTTGTACAACAGACGTCTCTATGACAAAGCCTTTATCCTAGTTGAAATCCTCTGCAGGGATCTGTGCAAAAATTGCCCTGCCTCTCTCTCTGTGGATAGGGTAAGTGTTCTTTAATGATTGTGTAATCTTATATCTCTGGTCATATTTTGTAGTGAAGCACAGCTAGGGGAAAATTTGGGCGTTTATGACTAACATTAGTATGCAGACTGCAGCAGTTGGTTTACGAATGAAACCAACGTAATGTATGGGAAATTTATTATATTTGCTAAATATTTGGAGTACTTTCTTTAAAATGTCTGTTTTTACGGTTTGTGATCAGTTGAGCCGGCCCTTCATGCTGGCTGTGCAAACTTCACGGCGGACTGGGCAGTATGATCGAGCTCTGGACTGGGTGATCCTGTGGCTGAAGGCTTTGGGGGACAAAATCACTGCTCACATGACTGAACCTGTATCGCTGTGGGTGAAAACAAAGACTGATGCAGCGTGTAATTCTGAAGAAGACATTAGGCTCAGGTACAAACAAGGACTAATGAAGTGACTTTTATTGTATGCTTGTCTTAGATATGTCTTTTCTAACAATATTAAATGAGTGAAATATTGATTTAACAAAAGATAAATGCTTGTTTTGTGTTGGCCATTTCTTGAGCAGGACGTTGCGTGACGGTTTTGGTCCTGATGTACCTGATGAGAATGTAATGCTGCGCCTTTTGGAGGAAGAGCTTAGTGCTTACAAGGAGATGCCAGGAGATACAGCCCAGGAACGGTACAACACTCTGTGTGATCTGTTGGATATCTGTCATGAGGAGAGTTCCCATATACATCTGCGGGCTGTTTACCTCTGTGAAATGGCCAAAGTTGTGTGCTTCCAGGATTTCAGTGAACAGACTGACTGGTAAGAACTTTTTTTTTTTTTTTGCACCAGTTCTAATGAACTCTGGTCCTTGAGAGACAAAACACATTCTTTAGTGTACCACCAAACTGTGTACTTGGGTTATCACCATCTATGGAAAGTAAATGTTTTCTCTGTGCTCATTATGTTATATTATTTGTGTACACAGCTCAGCAGTGGATTTTATTCACGAAGCTCTACGACTTCTTGATGAAGAACCAGAGACTCCAGAGAATGCAGACAAACTGAAGGATGACAAAGCCCATGCTTTGCTATGGCTTTACATCTGCACTCTGGAGAAGAACCTTCAGGAGGTGAGCGCTGTGTCATCAATCATCTGCTTGTTTTTGTGGATTGCTGTTGTTTGTTTGCACAAAGGTGTGAGAAGGAGTAAAACTGAAAGTGTAAAGTCCGGTTTGCATAGTGGAAGCCATGAGAGGTTATTTAGAGGTCCCTATTCAAATGAATGGGAAGAGAGACATATATTTTAATTTTAAGGGAACTGTGTATGGAATCAGCAGTTGAGTCCAGTAAAGACCAGACATCAAAGTCTGATGACTTTGTCCCGAAATACTTTTTAAAAGCTTTATACTCTGCATGTGCACGTGCACAGTTTCATGATATGTTTCACAAACATAAGTGGCTAAGCTGTTTCCCAGTTCAGCAGTCGATTGGCTCTTTAGAGAAGGACAGCAGCCATATTAGCTTGCCTCCTCGTTTTATATAATGTTTCTGGTGTTAGTTTGATACTTCTTATTTGTTTGTGTTTGGATTAATTGTTGATTGTTTTTTTTGTTGTTTTTTTTTTTTTACCAGGCCATTGATAGTGACAGAAAAAGGAAAGAGCTGCGTGAGCAGACACAGTGTGTGACCAGTTCCATAGGAAACAATGATTTTGATTATGAAGACAAGCAGAAAACACAGGACAGTATTCCGGTTTATGAAGGGCTGCATTTCAACCTGACTGCAGAGCACAGTAAGAAATTTTTTTTTTTCCCCCGTCAGTCAAATCTAAACTGATTGTTTGTTATTGGATATGTTTGTGTGATATTTACAGTCCTCCTTGTTTTTTTTTGTCTTCAGAGTTGTGTCAGCCGTTGGAAAGCGCTTTGGATATTTGGACCACTATTTTTCAGAGTGAAACCCTGCCTTCTGTCAGAGAGCCAAAAGAGACGTGTCGTTCCATTGGTGTGACTGCATCACTGTTCAGACTCATGGGAAAGGTAACAGCACAGGATGTGTAAAATGTTTTCTTTATGCTCCGTTTTGCTAATATCAGTCATTCTAGAAGCACATTTTGCCACTTGGTAACCAATGAAAAATTAATTGGTTGAACATGTTTTTGGTTTGTTTGTTTTTTTTGAAGCTGCACTGCAAGTAATGGTATGTTTGCTGTGTTGCAAGAATATTCACTGACCATGTTTTTGTTTCCAGCAAGTTATCTAAACACCAATTCCATCCACTTAAAAAAAGAAAAAAGGAAGAAAAAAAAAAAAGAAGGCATGATTGAATCCTTTTGTGTGTTAAATAATAATTATGTTAAATAGTTATGATATCAAACTTTACCAGAATAAGTGTATGGCCAGAGAGATTTCTTGTAACTGTTTTGTTTTCTGTTGTTTAGCCTCTCCAGGCTTTGAAGGCTCTCCAGATTTTGACGGACTTCTCAAGGAAACTGGCTGATAACGAGGCCTGTGCCAGCTCGCTCATTCATTCAGCCAGTATTCTTCTTGATTTGGGCTCCACAGAACTGGCGCAGGTAATGCATGCCGTTTAGTAACCTTTCTTACTTTCTATGCTTTTGTTTAATAAGAGGCAATATCCAAATGCGCCATATTGTTTTTAGACACAGCTAGACCAAGTGGAATCAGTTCTCCCAAGTAACACAGCAGAGGGATCTTCATCCTTGTCCTTACTGGCAATCCTGGTGAAAGCTCAGTGCCATTACAACAATGGGCAGGTATGTAGCATTCTTCACATTAATCCACTGATTTTGATTTTCCTAAAACATATTATTCTTGCAAGTTATCATTGTTGGCGGGATTTTGTCTTTTAATTGCCCTTCTTGCGTTTGCTCCCATTTCAGATTGACTGTGGACTTCGCTGCCTTATTGAAGTGCTGAAGGAACTAAAGAAGCAGCAGAAACAGTCAAAAAGCTGGTACTTGCTGCGTGCACGGACTCTGCAAACATGCGCTTCTTTTTTGAGCATAGATGCAGCTCTGCTTCCCCAAGTTCAGAAAAATCTTATAATGGAACAAGGTTAGAAGCACTTGCAACTCTTTCTTGAGCCAGATGGCCTTGTGTGTTTTTAATTTTGCATTGTTAGAATATGGCGAAGAAGTTTTCACCTATAGTATGTATGTATGCATGTGTATGTATCTCTTAGGTATAAGTACTTCAGATGGTGCCCTGTACGAGAGCCTAAAGCTTCTTTGCAGCCTTCTGGTTACTTTGGTAGGAAAGGGCCTCTATGGGACTACCACCAGCAGCAACAGTAGCACAAACGTGGTTTTCATCAACCAGGGTATGTTTGTCCCTCATTCTGAAAGTCATTGGTGCTTGTTTTGCCTCTTGTAACTGTCTTCCTATTCCCTTCTTATCCCCTATGAGCAGGAGATAACCTGGCACTTAAGTGGCAGCTGCTTGCAGAACTGCTAAACTGTTCTAAGAAGATGGTGTCTGTGAGGAGCGACTGCGGGGCCATTAATGACGCCAGACTACAGTGTCTAGAAGCCTTGAAACTGGCCATAAAACTTCAAACACTCAGCCAGTATGTACATGTACATCTTAGTGAGTTAAAATGCAGTTTTTATGAGATATTTGTCTATATGCTTTCTACATTGGTGATGTTAATGTATTGAAGTGACATTTTTATTGTGGCTTGTTTTTTTTTTTTGTTTTTTTTACACTGAGCACAGTAAATTATGAATTCCTGTTAACAGTGTTTTATTTTGTTGTTTGTTTTGTAGATGTTCCGAGTTGCTGGTGATGAAAGCAGAGTTGGAGCTGATGCAGGGAGAAAAAGATGAAAGTAGAACTGATTTGGACATCGTCAGAAACCTTCTGGAGCGCTCCACAGGTCTGTAAATGTATAGCTCCAACACATGGGGCCAGATGTTAGTTTAATAGTGTTGACTTCCAATAAAAGGTAATGAATGATATGATCACAACTGAAATGTTGCTTTTCATGTTATTGAGTCACAATAGACAATGAGACTGGACTTACCAGAGGCCACGTGAAATTATAAAATATGTTGCAAGGTTGTTGTTTTGTAACTTTTTTTTTCTTTTGTTTTCCCAAAGATTTTTCTGATCAGGTGCAGAGGGCTGAAGTGAAAATCAAGCCAAGGAAAGGTCGTCCTGTCCAGAGACCTCAGTCTCCTCTTCCAACCATAGAGGATGATCTCAAGGACATCTTGAGCACCAGGTGGACCTCCAAAGAGCCTATAGTGAAGGATCTGTCCGGCTCTCCACCTCTCAAAGCCCTGCCTCACCGCTGGCTGTCGTCACTGACCCATGAACCTGAATGTCAGTGCCCTTGCTGCTCCGAACCCTGTCTAGGTCGTGCCACTGCTCGCTGGGCAGCTGCACAAGCTGATCTGCTTCTTCAGCTGGATCCGAATGACACCAGTGTCAGCTCCAAACTTCAATGGGCAACATTATCCCGCTCTAAGACTGTTACTGCCAAACTTGGAGTAAAATTGGCTAAACTCTTCCCTCTGTACAATACTGGCAAGCATATTTCTAAACCCTCCCTAATGCAGGATATAGTTGGCCGTGTTTATCTGCACATGGCTTTGTCTGGGGTAGATCCGAGCCTTACCAAGGTCTGTGCTATATGGAAAATACTGGAAGCTGGGTTAGCTTTTGTTGAGTCTACACCTTCTCCAATGCTAAGGCCTGTGAGAGCAGGCCTAATGACAGCCAAAGCCATTGCATCCCTGATAAGCTTGGCTGCCAAAAACGAATGCACTCCTGAGGAGCTCTTTTCAAAAGCTTGGACTTGGAATATGCCGAAAGAGGGCAAAGACCTGAAATCAGAACAGAAAAATGATCCTCCTGCATCTGTACTGAAAAAATCTAAAGACGTCATTAAAAACTCAGTTACTGCTGATCCAAAAAAGGAGGCAAAGAAGACCAGGTCTGTCAAACCTAAGATTCGAGTCACAAGCTCCTCAACCAAAGAAAAGAGTCAGGTTCCTATCACACCAGTAACTGTAAAGTCTTATCCTTTTGTTAAAGAGCTCAGCTCTTATGACTTCAACACAGCGGTACCTACTTTGGCCCTTACTCCTGTACAGATGGTAAGATGCCCTGCTTCAGTGCAGAAACCATCAAGGACTGCTCCTAAGCTACAGTTTCATGTGTATGAAGAGTTGTCTCCAGTTCAAGGCAAAGCTCAGCCTGTGCCTGCTGCTCCTAAACGAACAAAGAAATCTCGTTTCAAGGTAAGCATCTAATGATGTGAGATTTTATTATTTCATGATGTGCACTCCAATTTTATGCAAAAAATAAGAAAAATGTCTTTAAATTTTAATTATAGGTGGAATTTAGTGATGAAAGTGACTCAGAGGCTAATGCGCAGGCAGAGCCCAAAGTAAAAGCTGAAGCCTCTAAGACACGAACAACTGCTAGGAGAGCTGGCCACAATACCAAAACAACCCCAGATGCACCTGCAGAGAAGGTTCCCCCCAAGAGGCAGGTTAGAGGGAAAAAAAGCACCGTGGTCCCTCATGCTGCTTCTTCTGAGGACGAGACATTGGTCTGTCGGCCTGGTTCAACAAGAAGAACCAGAAAACAAGTTTCCGCAGCTGCTGTGGAGGAACCAGACACAATGAGGACCATTGAGGAGGAAACTCCAGAAATTCTGGACATGAGCATTGAACAACTTAGGACATCAGATGCTGAGGACAATTCAGCTGCAAGTAAAGATAACAGTATGTATTTTGTGCACGTTTTGGAACATCTACATGTCAGTCATTCACATGTATTGCTGTTTTGTTTTTAAATTACATCAGTGAATTCAGATTACAGAGAAGTTTCTCCCTAACTCCCTTGTCAGTAAAGTGCGTAGTTGTAGTTTTCACAACATTTACTTGAGGAACAAATATCCGCAAGCAAATACAAATATCGATAGTGGTCACTATAGTCTCTAACAAAATATCTTGACTGTTTCTCTAGACGTGGATTTTGAGGTGCTGCGGAGGGATATGTGCGGTAATCTGGAGAGAGATGAGCTGTTGGTTCTCAGAAGCAGAGGTCATCTGAGAGAGAATGCACAAATCCACCTCTCTCATGCAGACAGCAGGCCAGGTGAGCCAATATCAGATGATGCAGTATTAATAATGGACTGGATTTATACTTGTATCTTATGATTGGGTGCCAGCAAAAGGAAAACAATGTAAAATGAGTTCAAGTACTATAAAGGAAGGGTTGCTTTATAAAGTAAAACAAGGGCTATGATACCACGACTGTAAACCAGATTTGTATGGTAACACGGTTTTTAAGTTTTAAAATGTAATTATCTGATCCAAAGTGTCAAAAAAGGGCCACAACAATAGAAAAATAAACATGGAAGTAATATATTAGATGTGGAGTTCTTAATGAAGTTTCATCCTTAACATCTTTTTTCAGACAATCTCACTTTGGAGGATGTTCAGTCATTGCTCCGTTCAGCGTGGTTGACTCTTCAGCACTTCCCCCCTCCCACTCTTTATCCGACCCTGTGTGCTCTTTTGGCCTTGACCACGGGACAGCAAAACTCTGTAACCACAGCAATGCTACATAGCCATTCTGTGGGCATCACAAGTCGGCATTGCACAATCAGGCATATAGCCAGTTGTCTCAAGTAAGCACCTGTAATATGAAGTGTCAATTTATGATTTTCCACTCATGACATTCTATTTTCTGACACCCGTCATTTCTATTGTAATAGAAAGCTGAAAAAAACTTCCAGTGAGCTGGAGGACAAGATGCATACTCTGAGTCTGAATGAGCTCACTCAGACTGTGTGTGAACAGAGGCTGGCTCAGATGGAGAACATCTTTTCATTCCCAACAGCTGACCCCTCGACCTTTCCAGAGACCCACGGCCAAGAGTTTATCCAACAAATCCAGCACCTTCCTTCAGGTAGAATAATACTTTCTTTGATTTCTCTTGCTACCCTGACAGCAGTGAGCGTCTTCTATTTTAGCATCCATAGCCCAACTATGTCAGAATCTTTAGCATTTGAAAGGCTAAGCTAAGTAAAAGCAGAGTTTGCATTATCAATGTGACCTAAATAACATCATTTGACAGTTTCTCTGTCTATACTTTCTGTTTTAGGAGTGACTGCATGTGTGATGTCTGTAATGGGAGTCAAACCAGGAGAAATGAGCAACAGCATCATGCTGACACGTCTGGAGAAAAGTTCTGCTCCTGTCACAGTTTATATTGACACATCTAAACAAAAGGTGAAGGTTTTCAGCAGACTGTTGATCTATTTTCTTCAAAGCAAATACATTTACAATTAATGCAAAATGAAAATGTAAACTAACATAGTTTTTACCTCTCAGCCATAAAAAGACTGATGGGGTATTACCACCCAACTTTGTGAACACAATAACATGAACAAGGAGACGTAAGATTTTTATACCATAAGTGTATCTATTAAAAATCTCAGACAACTTTGTCTCGTCAACGTCAGAGGTCAAGTTTTCTGAAAGTCTTGTGAATGCAATAGCTTAAGAAAGAAGTCACCTAGGATTTTCAAATTCATAGCACAGGTGCATCTACTAGGGAGCTTAAATCTAGAAACAATCAAGTAAGGAATTTTATTACTGTCATAATCTGACGCCTGAATTTAAATACTTTGTTTGGTTCTGTGACTTCATGCCTCAGTCTTGACACTCAACAGCAGCAGCCCCAGTGCTTTGTCCAGCTTTGTTTATAAGACCTTTAAATCATATTTTTAACAGACAATGACTAACTTTGACTTTCTGTTGTGCAGCATCCCATTAGCCAGTTAGTCCAGGAGATGGATAGTATTCTGGTCGAGCAGAAGGTTGTGAGCTGTGTGTCTGAGAAAGCCAAGTGGTGGGAGGGCCGCAGGACTCTCGACTCTCGAGTTGAGGTCAGTATTACAGATAAATGACGTTGCTGGACTTCATAGTGCCTGCATTTTTCACCTACTTTGATTTTGTTAAACAGTCATTTAGACCAAAAAGTGTCATAGAAACAAAATTTCTATGAGCAATGTGAATTGCTGTTTTAGAGCGTTCTTTTAAAGTGGAAACATTTTTGCTATCTCACCTTCAGCAACTCTTGAAGGACATGGAGAGGTTGCTTGGATGCTGGAGAACCTTCCTTCTACCCCTTTCATTGGATGCTGAGCTTTCCAAACAGACCCAACACCTTTACAAGGCATTATCTGCAAGGGGGGTGCCAGTGCAAGAAGAGATGTTGAAGGTGGTGTTTTTTTTTGTTTGTTTTTGTTTCATTTCCATGGATCTTTAACATCAGGTTAATTGATTATTTTGACCACTAATGCCTCTGACTTGTCTTAGGTTCTGCTTTCTGCATCTCCTGTGCTATCTGAAGACGATTTGAAAAGATTCACTCTAGGAGTTTCTCCACAGTGGGACACTGAGTGTGATCAGCTTCTTCACACTGCTGTGTCCCAGCTCTTACAGAGGGATGAGCCCCGAAATCATGTGGTTCTAATCCTTGACAAGGTTGGTTTCATCATCTCTGTGAAATACTGAATTCACTTTTATAGCTAATGCAGGCATGTGTGTCACTACAAGTTGAAAAGCATCACTGCATTGTATCACTTGTGAGAAGACAAAGTATTTGCTGCTTATCAGCTTTTGTGCTTTTTGCTGCAGTACCTTCAGAAGTTGCCATGGGAGAGCATTCCCGTCTTAAAGTCTAGCTCTGTAAGTCGGATGCCTTCTCTGCACTCGCTGCTTGGACTGAGCATTCAAAAAGAGGTATGATTAAGCTCTATAACTGTCAGGTAGGACTCATACATGTATGTTAAGGCGTTTAACATTCACACCTCTCATTAACTGCAATGCTAATAAAGACATTCCCATGCTGTCAAGGATTAATGCAAAGTGTCTGTATTGCTAATGAAATAGTTGATTTCAATAGTCGCAATGTTATCATTATTTCAATCATTCTTTTAGACTGACTCCGAGTCTATTTTGAGGCGTGGTGTGGATGCAAAGAAAGTGTTTTATGTGCTCGATCCTGATGACAATTTAGGAAACTCCCAGGAGCGTTTCAAAGACTGGTTTTGCAGGTGAGACTGAAACATATCAGTAATTGAGCACAAGTCCATGCATAAATGTTTTTCATCAGTTCAGTTTTCTATTCTCATTAAAGTAAACCGGACTGGGAAGGAGTGTGTGGAGTTGCACCTGCCCTGGGCCGACTAGAAGAAGCTGTTGCTACAAAAGACGTCTACATGTGAGTTTCAGTTTTTCAAGTAAAAATTAACTACTGATTCAAACCCCTTTATTGTTTGAACATTTTTTCTCTCTTCAAGATTCACTTTAAAATTCTTTAAAAAGAAAAAAAAGGGTCTCCCTTAAAAACACATTAAAACCAATAATGTCAACCTGAATGAACTACATATATATATATATATACATACTTGTAAAAATTAACTCTGTAAGCAGACCACTAAGCACTGTGATGGACTCCAAGGCACTTCATCACTTGGGTAATACTCTCATCTTGGCAGCATCATGCTATTGGTGTACCTGTCAGGGCTTAAGGGAAAGAGGTTGGGGTGAAAGTTTATATATTAGTAAAAATCATTCAGCCACGGTCTTGTTGGAGTAGCTTGAGGACAAGTCTGGTTTTACCATCGTTGTTGCTAACGACAACCCGTAAAAACAGGCGCTTGTCCGTCTATAGTGTGGTTATATTAAATATAAGAGAAAGAGAGAACTTTAAGAAATTAATATAGCCACTACAGTGACCATCAAAACGATGAAAAAATATTGTTTTATTTTGCGACACCACGAAACAAACGATAGCGTAAAATGAAACGATAGACGTTTTTATATCGTCATCCGATATATATCATTATATCGAACAGCCCTATGTAGAGATGTGTACAAAAAGACCCAAAGCTTAATGTGCTACTTTGAGGGCCTTCTGGAGATAAGTAAGGGGCAGTGTGCAGAAAGTGAAGGTGTCTGGATGGTGACCCTGAGCTTTACTGTAGATGGTTCACACTGGGACTGATTTCTTAATCAAAAATAAAACTTTCTCTTTGTCAAACATATAATAGTCATTCTATTTTACATAATTGGGGCTTGTTTTTCGTAACATTCAGTTCTGTCAACAGATTTCCATCCATCTTTTTTTACCTTGTATTTCTATTTTTTTTTTTTTTTTCTCTGTTCGTTTTGTGAGTTTCACTTTTTTTAATCTATCTCTCCATGATTTTAGTTATGTGGGCCATGGAGCAGGAGCCCGATTCCTGGACAGCCAGGCTGTTCTCAAACGGCCGCTGAGGGCAGCATCTCTGCTGTTTGGCTGCAGCAGCGGAGCCCTGGCTGTCCGGGGGCAGCAGGAAGGAAATGGCATTGTGCTAAATTACATCATAGCAGGCTGGTAAGATATTTTTGCATTTTCATTCAAGTGCAGCTGAATGAAAACTCGATAACATGATCATATGAAATGCACAGCATTTCCTTTTGATGGCTGAAGCAAGTTATAATAGCTGATGTGAAACCTTTTCATTGTATGCATTTATTTTTAACTTGTGCACTACAAAGTACTTATGATTACAACCTAAAAACAAAAATTTAAATAAAGAAAAATAAACATAAATAATATATATTTTTTAATACTGCTGTTGCAGATTTAATTGCAATTTTTTTTTAAACAAACTGTTAACAGAAGGAATATTTGGGAATCTTATGTACAGGATGGGCCATTTATATGGATACACTGTAATAAAATGGGAATGGTTGGTGACATTAAAGTCCTGTTTGTGGCACATTAGTATATGTGAGGGGGCAAACTCCTCAAGATGGGTGGTGACCATGGTGGCCATTTAGAAGTCGGCCATCTTGGATACAACTTTTGTTTTTGTTCTGCGGGAGACTCAGGTCGTTTGGAGTGGAGGGCCCACTCCTGAAGACCTTCTATGACTCTGTTGTGGCTTCTGCTATCTTTTATGGCGTGGTCTGCTGGGGCGGCAGCATCTCTGCTAGGGAGACAGGAAGAGGACTGAACAGGGTCGTATCTTCTGAGGGCCAGTCTCTGCTGTACTACGAGCATTGCTACCTCTGTGACCCAGTGGGGGTTGGTTCAGATGACACAGGAGAACGGCGGCTAAGCTGTCATCCCTGTTGGACAACATCTCCCACCCCATGCAGCAGACTGTGACAGCACTGAGCAGCTCCTTCAGTGGGAGACTGCGGCACCCACGGTGTGGGACGGAGAGATTTCGCAGGTCTTTCCTCCCCACTGCTGTCAGACTCCATAATAAAGACTTTAACTGATCAAGCACACACATCCATACATATGCAATAATACTAAGTGCAATAATCCTTTCTGTCATCGTTGTATTTTTACTCAGTTGTATATAGTATTTGTATTCTATTTTTATCTTATTGTATATTTATTTTATTCTATTTTATTCTACTGTATATAGTATTTTATTTTATTCTATTCTATTCTGTACAGTTGTGTACAGTATATTATTCCTATTGTATTCCTAATTTTTGCTATATAACTTTTGCACTGTCCACTTTCTGCTGTGACAAAACAAATTTCCCACGTGTGGGACTAATAAAGGTTATCTTATCTTACGTTCCCTGAGTTTTTCCAGCAAGATGGTGCACCACCACATTATGGGTGCCAGGTCCGAGCATTCCTAGATGAACAGTTTCCTGGAAAGTGGATTGGTCGTCGTGGGCCAGTTGAATGGCCCCCAAGGTCTCCCGATCTGACCCCCTTAGACTTTTATCTTTGGGGTCATCTGAAGGCAATTGTCTATGGTGTGAAGATACGAGATGTGCAGCACCTGAAACTACGGATACTGGATGCCTGTGCTGGCATTTCTCCTGCGGTGTTGCTATCAGTGTGTGAAGAGTGGAAGAAGTATAAATGGATTAACTTGTTATGTGAAGCCAAAGCAAGCAGCTGAGAAGGAACTGCACTCAAAATAGATTTTGATTGAAACAAGATATTTTACCTGTATTTATAAAAACAAATGTACATCCATTAGATTCTATTTTTTAGATTTAGGGACCACTGTTCTTTATTAAAATGATTTCTGTCAGTTTACAAAATAAGCCTTGTATTGCCTTAAAATGATCCCTTAAATAAAGTCAGTATGCAGTTTTCTGACAAACTTGAACAGTTCACTGGATCTATAAGATACGAGATGTGCAGCACCTGAAACTACGGATACTGGATGCCTGTGCTGGCATTTCTCCTGCAGTGTTGCTATCAGTGTGTGAAGAGTGGGAGAAGAGGGTTGCATTGACAATCCAACACAATGGGCAGCACATTGAACACATTTTATAAGTGGTCAGAAACTTGTAAATAACTCATGAAAGAATAAAGTTACGTTGAAACCAAGCACACCATTGTTTTTCTTGTGACATTACCAATAAGTTTGATGTGTCACATGGCCCTCTTCCTATTGA
>NW_024582440.1:141022-191022 GCF_018398535.1 Haplochromis burtoni
TAGAGCAGGGGTGTCAAGCTCAAATACACAGTGAGCCAAAATTCAAAACTGGAACAAAGTCGCTGGCTAACGTTAATATTTATTGAAATATAGTTATTCCTCCAGATATAAGAATGAATCTTTTCTTATGTACTCAAACACGCTTTGCTGAAAAACTGAATATGGAACAAGCAAAGCTTAATACTAAACAATATATACCGTATATTAGCTGTATAATACCAGTAGGCCAGCTCTGATAGTAATTTGGTATGGCTTCGCGGGCCAAATGTAAGTAGGCTGCGGGCCAAATTTGGCCTGCGGGCCAGAGTTTGACACCTATGCTGTAGAGTATCTAGTTTGTAACATGTTTTATGGTCATCATCCTTTTGATTTTTTTTAAAAAACATTTTTTTGTTTGCTTGTTTTAGCCCATTCATCTTGGGAAATCTCTGGGATGTCACAGATCGGGACATTGATCGCTTCACCAAGGCCTTGTTAGAGTCGTGGTTTTCTGCTGGCTCCGGGGCACCACTCCTCGACTTCATGGGGTCGTCTCGGCAGGCCACTCACTTGAAATATCTGATAGGCTCTGCGCCCGTGGTATACGGGCTGCCAGTGCACTTATCATAGGGAGCCACTGAGGGGTTTTGTTTTTGGGTTTTTTTGGTTTTCTTTTAAATGCATTTTGAGTATAACATTATAAAAAAAAAAATGTTATATAACCATTGTTTTGATTTTTTTTTTTTTGTGTGTGTGTCAATATGTTTTAAATAACTTAGGATTTTATTATTTTTTTAAATTCATCATTAATGTATAGAATGAACTCCTTTTTAAAATATAATAAATGTTTTTTTCACCCAAAATCTGTCGGTGCCCTGTTAATTATGTAAAGAAATGAAGCCCAGATCTGTCTCCACAATTATCAGATCTCAATCTCTGGGAGTTGGTTGACCAGGAGATTGGTATGATGGATGTGCAGCAGACAAATTTGCAGCAACTCTGTGATTCGTTCATATTTAAATGGAATAACATTTCTGAGGAATTTTTCCAGCACCTTGTTGAATCTATGCCACGAAGAATGAAGGCAGTTCTGAAGGAAAAAGAGGGTCCAACCCAGTACTAGCAATGTTTATTTAATAAAGTGGCCAATGAGTGTACATTGAACCTGGTGCCTGTGGTACCTGACATATTTACATAAAGCTCTCTACCTTAAACCAATACAAAAAAAGAAGAGTAACAGTATAAAAGTGTTTGACACGAAAAATGTCTTCAGAAAGGAGCCCCCCATAGCCCATCTTCTTGTATCACTGCTGAATGTTTTTCTAGTCACTGTTTTGAACTTTGCACCCATGGGGCATGCATGGTGTTATTTCTTTGGAATAAATTATTTTTTTAACAGCAGTTGGTGGATGTCCACACTTTCTGGGTGCTCTTGCAGTTTTAGTTTTATTTTGTCACAAGCACAAAAAAATTTTTTTTATATAGGGCCTATAGCCAGCAATATTTTTCTTCTTTTGGCCTGAGCAGATTGAAAGCAGATCATCTGCCTGCATCACACTCTATCCCTGGAATCCCCTGTCACACAAACCCTCTGCATACCATCCTTAACTACATCCATGAATATTTTCTATTGTCTTTCTCTTCTCCTGCTGCTTGGCAGTTCCATCTTCAAGATCCTTTGTCTGATACATCTGCCATCTCCCCTTTTCACAGGTCTAAACCATCTCAGCTTTACCTCATCAAACTGCTATTCCCTCTGTGTACTCATTACTAAATCCTGATCTCTCCCACTGAAAACTACATCTTCGATTGTCTGTGAAGGTTCTCAGTCAACCAGGTCATCGTAGTCTATGGAGCTTGGGGGGGAAAAAAGCATCTGGAGACATTTCATCTTTTATCCAAGAAGCGTCTTCAGTTCATCTTCGACTCTGCCACCTGCAATTCGGACTGCTGTGTTTTAGTCATTTCAGCTATCTCCAAACTATACATCATAGCATGTCTCACTACCACCTTGTAAACCTTCCCTTTCACACTCGCTGATATCCTTCTGTCACAAATCACCCCGGACACTTGGCTCCACCCTGCCTACGCACTCTTCTTCACCTCTCTTGTGCACTGTCCATTGCTTCAGATGGTTGACTGCAGGTATTTAAACTTCTACTTTCACTACCTTTGCACCTCTCTACCTCTCTCATTCACACATATGTATTCTTTCTTTCTTCTATTGACTTTTGTTCCTCTTCTCTCCTGAGTATATCCTCACTTCTTCAGGCTCTTTTCCTTTCTTCCTGCTCTCACTACAGATTGGTGCCATCTGCAAACATCAAAGTCCACAGAAACTCCTCCCTGACCTCATCTGTCAGTGATCACCATTTTAAGCAAGAAGGGGCTCAGTTCAGATCCCCAGTGTTATCCCAGCTCAAACTTGAACCCATCTGTCAGCCTCACATACTTCTCCTTGAAGAGGCATAAGGAGCTGGTTCACTTCCTCACTTCTCCGCAGTGGGGCGATGTTTCAGACTAGTGACGGTCCAGCTCCATAACCCGGAAACAGCATCACTAAAGGTCTCTTAGCATCACGCTTCCAACATGGCGGTGAATCTGACAGACCTCTCCCTGCCTCAATTAGAGGGACTGAAAACCCAGCTAGACCAGGTAGTGTGCCTAGTTTATCCGTGTGTGTGTGAGGAATGTGTCCTTATAAAGGGGTCTAATCAGAGCTTTAAGCGTGCTGAGAACGGGCCCGGGTATTCAGCCGGCTAGCACCACTGATGCTAACAGTGCAAACCCATTGTTGTTGATGCTGTCGGCACACCTTATCAAGTCAAGCATAAAACCATTGGTTGGTAACTGTGTGCCACTTGCTTTCTACACGTTGTGTCTTTTTGCAGGAAGTTGAGTTCTTGACGTCTTCGATAGGTCAGCTCAAAGTTGTCCAGACCAAGTATGTTGAGGCAAAAGATAGCTTGAATGTCCTAAACAAAAACAATAAAGGTGAGTAATAATTTTAACTTCTGACAGCCTATTAATTCAGCGCACCTCTGGTAGATTAAAAACATGTTTATCTCAACACTGAAGAGGCGTGAAACTGACTATATCGGCAATAACTCGTATTATTATATATTAGATGCACCGGTATTCAAATGAAATGCAAGTAGCAGCTACTACCCTGTTTATTTACTTCCCCTTTTAACCAACCAGTTAACTGATAAATGTTATGTAGTGAGAGTGAGGAGCAGGTGGAAGACAGCCTAGAGAGGTTTGAAAGTCAGCACAAGTGTTGAATGAATGCCATGTTGATGTCAGAGTAGAAAGGTCAGACTGCTTTGAGTTGATGGAAGAACAACAGCAACTCAAATAACCACTCTTAATAACTAAGGTCTAAGACATTCATCGGACGTCCTCTATTAAAAATCAACTACACATCCTGGATTATGGTGTACATGACTAAATTTTGTGGCTATTACCCCTTTCGCAGTTTCAACAAAAAAAAGCAAGCGCAAAACACAGAAGGGCTGAGGCGCTGATCTGAGCTCATATGCACTGTAATGATATAACCAGTCATCACATTAAAAATGACACTTGTTACAACCTTATTAGTTCTTATGACACCCCCCACGACCATTTCTGGCCAAAAACAGAATTCTGCTTTTTCAGTAATGTTTGCTGGAAATCTGTGGCTTAATTTGATTTATTATTACCTCCTCCTTTCTCCTCTCTCATATAGGAAAAGAACTCCTTGTGCCTCTTACCAGTTCTGTATCCTTTTGTTTGCACTGGACAGTAAGTGTTTTGCTGTGTTGTATGATGTGCTTTAAATTACGTCATGGTTATCTTGAGCTATGCATGTTTGTCCTTGACATTCCTGTTACTCAGATGTATGTCCCTGGGACATTAAATGATGTGGAACACGTTTTAGTGGATGTGGGGACAGGATACTATGTTGAAAAGGTAAAAATAAATAAATAAATTTGCAGTTTGAAAAGCCATGAATGGATTATAATGAAACAAAATGTTTAAATGTGTTTGGGTTGTGTTGAGATTTCTCCTTTATGTCTCTGCAGAACGTGGAAGACTCAAAGGCATTCTTTAAGCGCAAAATAGACTTCCTCACAAAGCAGATAGAGAAAATTCAGCCGGCCCTACAGGAAAAACATGCCATGAAACAAGGTAATTTCCTTATCTCGGTGCACCATCATACAATGTGACATTATACTGGTTGATATTAAGCACTGTATGAGTCAGAATTCTGGCTGGGTTGAAGGGGGATGAAATACTTATTTTATTCAATGACATGCATGTTTCTGGACTTTTTATTTTTTTCTTCAATTAAAATGAAATTATCCTAAAAATTAGACGACAGCAATTATGATTATTTTCACCACATTAATGTCGACTCTTTTTGAATGGATTGAACCTCAGTCTTGAAACTTTACCTTTACCTTTTGATCTCATCGGCAAAGCTTCATGTGTGTATCTTGCAGAGTTGTGATACAGTTGTGGTGACAGATTGTGCCAAATAACAACCAAATCACTCATAGTGCCTTTGCAGTTGTTCCCCGTACAGAAGGTGTCTTCATAAACACATTTTATCATCATTGACAAAAACGCAGACTTACAAGGTGAAGATGATATCAGCTGAAAATCCATGTCCACTCATGTGATGAACCGCGTTGGATAATAAGTTTGCAATGCAACATAACTCCCCCACATCTTCACTGTGTCTGTGCCAGGCATCATACTTGTCCTCACTCTGTCTGTTTTTTGTTTGTTTTTTAGTTCGTTTAGCCTTGGCTTTTTTACAGTACAGTTTTTGTTTTATACACTAAAGAGTAGTAAACTAAATACTTAAGTAGCTTTCAGCATAGCTAGCTAATATGAATTTTGATGAATTAACCTATAAAGATGACATTTGATGACCTCGCCTGTACCCTCAACCTAGTACACTAATGCTGGGTGATTTAACCCATGTGTAAGTTATATAAAACAGCATGTTAGTGTTGTTGGGTTAGTAACGACTTTACACCTTGGCATTTATCAATGAAGATGTGGTTCAACAACCATTAGAACAGTATTCGGGTTTATCCAGGGGTAACTAGGGGCAGAAACCCCCTCACTAACTTTTGATTCAAACACACTCATTTTGTTCTAATAGTCAGGAATTAAATATGACAGAAACCACTCAGAAAAGAGCTTCAAGGGTTATTCTGAGTAAGCTATGAAGGGTAATAGAGCTAAAATACAATAAGTCGTTCATCAAATCACCTGAGTGAATAGTTCAAATGTGAAGAAAAGCAATGTTTTCAGCCTCTCCCATCCAACAGGAACAGCATGCTAAATTAAGAAACAGCTCAACTGAAAGTCATTTGTATGCTTATGAACTGCTCAGTCTTTAAATTTGGCACATTTCCTGCCCCCCTACTGTCTGTATTGCAATGGAATTCCTGCACTACACAGGGGTTAGTCTAAGGAGGGGCCAAATGTCACTTTAGTGACTATTCTTTGGGATTTGGATAATATAAATTATTAATCTAGCAAGGATTTTATGTATATTCTTATTGATTAAACTGGCAATATATAAAGAAACTAAATGTTTTTTTCTGGGACAGCAAATGTTTGATCAGTGGACTTATGAACCATGACTGTTTTTTTGGGGTTTTTTTTTTTTTTTTATGAAGCCATGTGTTGAGTCTTTAACATTAAAGAATAACGGTAATTTCCAGTGTCCATGCCATTACAAAAGATGGGTATGAGTGCATATCGGAAAATGTTAATGTTAATCAATAGCAGCGTTGAATTTATATTATACTTGTCTTCTTTTTTGCAGCTGTAATTGAAGTAATGAACATGAAGATCCAGCAGTTACAACAGAGCCAACAAGCCTCGCAAATGGGGACCACCAAGGCATAATAAGAACAGCTGTTTGAACTCCTTATGAGCAGGAGGATTTTTTTAGTTTGTGTTGAGAAAACATGCTTCAATCTGACGAGCACAAACCTTGTTTCAAATATATTACAAGTAGCCTGTTGTTATTGTAAAGCAGCCATATGCGCTTGGTCAATTTTAAATTAAATTGGGTGTCCAGCATGTTTGATTATTAAAGAGGTCACTGTGGATTCAATGAACATTGAAGTGTTTGTGTTATTGTGTTTATCAGTGAAAGTCAATAAGGACAGCTGTTTTGTTTGTAAGACTGAAGATTGTAAAAATGCACTACTAGACTCTACTTTGGTACTACTTACAAGACGCTGCACTCCCACTCCCATGTTTTTATTTATTCTGGTTAATTAAATTCACAGGGGCTGCACCATCCTTTCTGACTTGTTTAGCTAGGGTTTAGAAGGGGTTGGGTTAGAATGAAGCTTGCAGGGCTTTAAAAGGCAGACAGTGATCATTGTTTCTGTGTTGCAGTGTGTTAGCAGGGATTTTGATTTATTGCACAGGCTGGGTAATCAGTAATCCACTAATCACATAGTGTTGTGTAAATTGTGTTGCTTTTGAAAGACTGTGGTAAACGAACTCCCTGTAATAAGTTTGACTGAGGTAAATCTCAAAAACAGTGACCTCTACAGGACATTTTGACTGTTTCAGAGTAAACTACAGCTTCTCCCGACGGCCATGTGCTTAGGATCATGAGACTTTGACCCCTTCAGGCTGAAGGTGGGCAGGGCCATACTTAAATTGCAAGGTCACTGTAGAAGGCCACAATTGCCCTAAAAAAAAAAAGAAGGAAAAAAAAAAGTAATGTGACACCATTAAATAAAATTGGAACTAGCTTATTAAATGTCAAATTAAATGAATGTTAACTTATTTATACTGATAAATTATTTCACTTTGTAATTAATAGCACTTTTTTTAATGATCTAATTTTGTCAGTCCTCCACAGTTCTGATTTAATTTGCAGATTTAATCAGCCAAAAGTGAAATCACGTGTGCGGGTTTTATGAGAGCTGCGTTGATTCAATCGACATGATTTCATCAGTATTGTCGTGCTGGAGCAGCACCGTGTCAAGTTCCACCCACTAATTACTGTTTAGGTGAACTTCGCCCGGTAACCCAGTTTTGTCCGAACTGCATGTTGTCACAGTTCACATTTTAAAAACTCTCCTTGCTTTTACTTTTCCTACTGCGACAACACGAACTTATTGGACTGGCTCTTTCCAAAGCTAATTCAAGGCTGTTTGGCAGTACTCCGTTTCCTGAGGTCACAGATGGTTGCTATGCTGCGTTGCTGTTGCCGTGGAGGCGGAGTGCAGCCTGTCGGGACGGTCGGTTGAAGATAGAGGACGTAACTGTCACATGCTGGAGGAGAGTAGCGAAGTTTATCTGCGGGATGAGGATCTGAATGGAAGAAATTCATGAGTAAAATGGATAGTGCTTGTTAAAAAATATAGCGAAAAAAGTTTTCGGTGTCTTAAAGATAACAGATCTCAAAGTTGTCGTGCGCGCGGACGTGCCTTTGGAACTGGAGCGCGAGCTGTCGTTTAACCGTACTGCCGCAGTTGTTGGAAGAGACCTTAATTAAACGTAGACACCAAGATCAGCAACTTCGACTTACGATATTTAATAGCAAACTTCGCACGACAATTGAACTATCGGTTCCCCGCGACTGACGAGGACCTACGGAGAAGATCAAAAAAGCATGGTGAGTTTTGACGAGGCCTTGTTGCTAGCTAACGAGCAGCAACCTGTTTGCTTCCTTTCTCTCGTTTCACACACGCGTGCTGTGTGAAGTTTCTCACACACTTGTGTGCTTTTTCTTTGATTACACTACACTTTGTCTTTACGTTTCTCATTCACCACAAGCACTTCTCTTGCATTATTTTAACGTGTCAAACACATTAGCTTAGTTTAGCAGTACGAAGTGGAGCCGGTGTCGTGTGCGGGTAAGGCGAGAGCGAGTTAGCGAAACATGGTGGTGTCACTTGTTACATATGGCAACGTTACGGTAGGACACCAACCAAAGACCCTATTCGGCAAACACGTATTTACGAACTCGTTGACTTGGTGTTGCTGCTTTACGAGTAACACTCGGTGTGCGTTTTAAAGTTGGATTACACGTGTAGTAAATATGGCACGTGATTTGTGTTAAACGTTAGCACCACTGTAGCTGAATAGCCCGTGATAAAGGTCATAGCACTATGCGACGTTCATTGTGAAAATATAAGAACACGTACAGCAGGGGTAATGATGATCGATGACAGCCATTTTAACCAGAGGGAGACTTATTTAAGCGAACTTTAAATGAACAGTGAATATCACTTCGTGTTTGAAAGCGCTCAGGCATGTCGGTGCCATGTGCTCTTCTCGACCCTCAAAGTACTTCTAGTATTTCACTGTAAACCCAGACCTGCTGCTTTTGTAATACAGTGTTGGAAAGCAGATTGGATTGAAAATAAGATTCTAGTACTGTGTAGCTACTCTAAATATTGCACACTCGAGATTTTACAATGGATGACAGGTCAAACTGCCTTATTCGAGTCATGCTGCCTTGAGGCGGGTCTGCGCCATGTACGGGTGTATGTGAGCGACTGAGAGGCGGAACAATGGTGATAAGCAAGCCAATGAAAATTCAGCTGGCGCTTACGTGCGTATGCGTGTCAATGCTTTAGTAGTACTACTTCAGGGCTCCGGTGAATGTGTGTGAAGAGTCGACACATTTGCAAAGCTGGATTAAAGGATCGCTAATGAACAGAGTTCATCCATTGGATTGGCTCTGATGTATAATGCTAAATTAGCTTTGAATGTCTATTTAGGATCTTGACTGACCTGTCTTGTTGATTGACTTGACATATGGCACACACATGTTTTTTGACACTTGAGACTCATTATTTAGGGGGTGGGAAAGCGCATCTGTAACCGGAAGGTCGCCGATTCGTTCCCCGGGCTCTCTGTCCTGGTCGTTGTGTCCTTGGGCAAGACACTTTACCCTACCGCCTACTGGTGATGGCCAGAGGGGCCGATGGCGCGATATGGCAGCCTCGCTTCTGTCAGTCTGCCCCAGGGCAGCTGTGGCTACAACTGTAGCTTGCCTCCACCCACCAGTGTGTGAATGTGAGAGTGAATGAATAGTGGCATTGTAAAGCGCTTTGGGTTCCTTGAAAAGCGCTGTATAAATCCAATCCATTATTATTATTATTATTATTATTATGACTCATTCAATTTGTTTTGTTTTTTTTAAACTCTAGTACATATATTAAAAAATATCAAATCAAAAATATCAATTAAGACCACAGTGCAGTAAGTACAACACTAAAGTAATCTCTTTATTCAGTAATATACATGTTTTTACACTATACAAGGCTGTACACAATCTCTCATTTTTAAAAATTACATTTACTCTTGCTACAATTCGTCCAGTCTTACTTTCACTCCACTTTGAGTGACATATTTGAATACCACTTTCTTATGATTGATGAATGTTTCTCAGAAATTAGTAACCTACCAACTGTATGCAATTATGTTAAAGTGTAATGTTTGAAGGAAAAAGCTATTTATTCTGTCTCTTTTAATGATCATGCAGGTTACCACAAAGGGAGCGGGCCTGAACCCCAATGCCAAAGTGTGGCAGGAGATTCCTGCCCAACAGAGTGAGAGTCCCGGGGAGATGGACAATGCTCCATGGCTCAATACCTGCCCTCCTCCTGCTGAAATGACCGAAGGTATGTTTGCAGGGAAGAAAAGTTAGTTCCTCTTATATGGTACTACACTAAAACCAAACGTTCTCACTTGTACAGTGTTTAAAAAAAATAAAAAAAAGTAAAAAAAAATAGGGAGTTGCTGTGTGGCAAGTATAGACATGTATAGTAAAATTATAGACATGGTATGAGGAAATGGTTGAGGTTGCTTCTCTTGTCCATGGGAGTGTGCAGTAAATGCAAACATGACAAACCTTGTTTTGTGTATTATAGTATCAACAGTTATGACATAAATGTTGCACAGTGAGGATTGAATGAATTAAGTGTTCAGGTTCACTAAACTGAAAATTGCTGACCAAACAGTAGGACCGGAGTGCAACAAAAGTTGGTGGGTTTTCATGAATGAGATTGGGGGTTTTTGTTAGTGTACTCCTGTATTTATCAGGTTCATATTGTGTAGCAAAGTTTGGTCTTGCAGTTTTGTGTTGAAGGCCAATGAAGTTTTGCTTTGTTTTTATTCCCCACCCCCCTGGAAGACCCATGAAGGTTGAGTTCTGTATTGTCCTTGACACTTCTCAAGCAGACAAACAGTCATTTCCTTTAATAAGCCCTTTGGCAAGTCTGAAACACTGGCCCATCTAATTTCATCACTTAGATTGTGCAAGTGGTACACTCTGTCATTTTAAGAAGACCGATATTGTGTCACTGATGCTTTGACTCATTTATACATATTCATTACTGTACCGATTGTCATCACCCATTTTTCTGTAGCCTTTTCTGCTAAAGTCTTATAATCAGATGTTTGAATTTCACTGGCAGTTGATCCACAATTTGGAGTTCACGTATTCACATGTCATTTTACATGCATGTAGTTGAACTAATTGGAAAGCTCTTGGATTAGAGTTTGCTTAGCTCTCATTTTGATGTTAAGGGCCCGCAGGGTTATAGTTTATAGCCCGTTATAGTTTCAGTGTAGTCCTCAAAAGATATATCTCCATAGGATGAAACCTTGCACTTGTAATATTTGAAATAATGAAACATTTTTAGTGAGATTGCACAAAGGTGCACTCAGTCCTGTTGTGTACTACTTTATTGAATGTGACACTTATCACTTGGCTACTGTTTTCTCTTAGATTACTCAGATGTTCCCTCTTCAGGAGGTAAAGGATACTACAGTGAAAACGTGGACAGCATTGCTGAGTATACCCCTGTGAATGACATCAGTCCGTCTGACCAGGGGTATTTAGGCTTTGACCCACAGTGCGAATCCGCCATAGATAATTCATCTGAGGTGCAGGCGATGTCCGAAGAGAGTTTGAGACAGTCTTTAAAGGAACGTCTCGAGTTCTTCTTTTCTAGGTGAGTTGTGTATAATGTTTTGTTGCCTTAATGGGACAGCAGTAATTACTGAATTTACTTTGTTTCATAACTGTAAGAAGCCATTTAACTTTTAATTGGAGTATATTCTTATATTGAGTCATTGGTGTCTGAAGTTTCTAATTTGGCTTAACTGCGGTTTTCATCTTGATTCAGCTGTACAAACAATGATTCAGGCCGGCAGTGATTTAATGTTCTGAAATGTCTTTAGTATTTGCAAACTCTGTGCTTATTGAACAAAACTTATTTTAATTTAAATTATTTTATAGTGACATGTTAAATTGGACAATGTCTAACACAAAAGTGCTTAATAAATGGCTTTCCTACAGTAATGTAAATGATTTAACATCAACCCCACCACCAACCACCATCATCATTTTGGTTGTTAAAAGGTTGATGTTTGTGTTTTACTATTACTGCAAAGAAAAAGCTGTAACTCAGAGAGACCAATGTTTTGGGTATTGCAGAGAGAATCTTTCAAAGGACCTCTACTTGATATCCCAGATGGATGGTGATCAGTTTGTTCCCATTTGGACACTTGCTTGTATGGAGAACATTAAAGCTCTTACCACTGACATGGACCTCATTCTGGATGTACTGCGAGGTACAAGTGCTTCTGTTTGTCGTTGTTTCACATAGACAGGCTGATACTTTTAAAAGTTTTGAACTCTAATAGTTCTTAAACTGCTACCTGCTCCAGCTTGATCAAATATAGAAGATCTAATGTAAGACTTTTTATTTATTAGGTAAATGCAATTGCCTAGTTTACTACTTAAAGTGCCCATTGTTATTTTTTAAAAAGTAACGCATTACATACTTGAAAGAATTCATTACATTCCTTTTGTTTTACTCTTAGTGTGTGGTTAATTTACCACATAAGATTATTCACAGTGTCTACCAACTTTAAACTGGCTACAGTGGAGCAAAGGTCTTTCATAGCTATTACATAAATGGGATATGTCAGTTGTCTTCAGCTGCACTGTGAAGATTTAGGAAAATAATTTTAAATTTTTTATTTTTTTATTTTTTTTTTAATAAGCCTCCCCCATGGTGCAAGTTGATGAAACTGGGAAGAAGGTTCGACCAAACCACAGTCGCTGCATCATTATTCTAAGAGAAGTGCCGGAGACAACCCCAGTTGAGGTAAAGACGACTCCTACATGCTAATAAAATATTGCTCTGTAACCCCATACTGTCTGACTAAATAGTAAAATCTACAAACGAGGGCTGCAAACTGATTGTGCTTGCATAAATTGTGATAACTATTGTCAAGTCGGCTTTAGATGATTAAAATATTGTGTGGTAGTGTGTATGCTGTAGCTGAGTGATAGCTCTTTTTCTTTTCGGTCAGACTTTGCATGCTGACTTGTGGAGAGTGATGGAATGGTCTGTTTTAGGTCAAAATGTTTCATGTTGTGTTCCTCTCACAGGAAGTAGAGGCTCTTTTTAAGAGTGAACACTGCCCGAAACTGTTAAGTGTTGAATTTGCGCACAACAGCAACTGGTACATAACTTTTCAGTCAGACATGGATGCACTACAGGTACGTCCCCTTATGAATTACCACAAGCTACTTTTACTTATTTTTAAGCTGGTTGTACAATTTTAGGTTTATACAACCAGTTAAATATTATATTATTACCTGGCATATTTAACTTAAAATTGCTAAATCTCACTACCAAGCAGGTGCAGTACTTTTGATCTTTTCATGTTTCACTAAGGTTCTGCATTAAAGGAAAGAGCATTTCTACCACATTTTCTTTACTGTTTTCTTTTCTTGCCCTCAGGCTTACAGATATCTAAGAGAGGAAGTTAAAATGTTTCAAGGGAAACCAATCATGGTGAGTCAGTCAGTGCTTGTTATAGATGTATGGAGCCTGCTACGCTTTGTTTTTCACTTGATAAACAAGAATGGGGATTTTATTTTATTTATTTTTAGGGCTTTTAAAAAAAGTTTTTCTATCAGTGATATTTTTGCTGGACTTTGTTATGACATCGTGTGCCCTGCTCTTTTATCTGATGGAGCAAATAACACTGATTTGTTGATGGTCCTGTTTAAGCCCCAGTGATGATCAGTATCGCGCTTGGAAGGACCCATATGGACTGTGGCTGGCTGGGTGGAACCTTTCACTGGCTATCTTAAAATCTGTCTGTTTCTATGCTGTTCCTCTCTCCCCTATTTTTCTTTTATACTCCTTCCCCTCCTCCCCCTCAACACCTTTCTTTCCTCCTAGTCGGTGCAGTTTTTATGGCCTAATGACCGTGAGATTATGAGATCTGAGGGGACTAAGGACAGTAGAGCTATATGGGTCCTGTGGAAATGTTATATCGATATTGATTCTCTCATTTTCCCTGCAGGCCCGCATTAAGGCCATTAATACATTCTTTGGCAAGAATGGCTTCTGTAGCGTCCAGGATTCAGGTGTGTACAGTCAACATGCTCCACTGCAGGCCCCATATGACTCAAGTGCTCCAGTGTACATGCAGTCGATGTACAGCCCTCAGCAGCAATACCCTGTTTATCCTATTGTGTCTCCCTCCTGGAATCCTCAGCCATCAAACATGCCTTATTTCGAAACACCGCTGGTGAGAACCTTAATATACTATTCAGAATGTCCCTTAAAGCTGCTATGTTATTTATTTTAATGTTTTTAATGCTGTTCAAATTAATGGCAGTCTCCATTGTAACTAATATTTATAACCTCTGTAAACTCAAAGTTAATATTAGAAGTATCAGAGGGTTTTTTTTTTTTTTTTTTTTTTTTTTAAGTTACATTTGTAATGATTTTTCCTGTTTGGTGATATGCAGGCACCTTTCCCCAACAGTGGATATATGAATGGTTACAGCAGTTCCGGGAACTACAAAGCTAACTCAAGCTCCGTCAACACACATGCTGCTATGACCAGGAACCGGTATGTACAGTTATGATACAAATGTTTAGTTTATTAGATCAGTGCAGACTTGAAGTTGCCATCAGATAAGATAAGATAAAACTTTATTAATCCCTCGGGTGGGCTCCTCTGGGAAATTCGGTTTCCAAAAGCACAGCACCGACCATCAGGTGCTGGCAGTGTTTGTTGTAAGCTTTAATTTAGGTAATTAAGGACTTTGAACTTGGTAAAATACTTTCTGCGGATGGTAATGCTAGCATTAACTTAAATGGAACACAGTTTGGTACCAGTCCTTCCGGAGTCCATTATTTTGCTTCAGGACTGAAACTTTGTTCTTTTAAAAAAAACAAAGGAAAAAAAAAAAAGAGTACTGTCAGTTTCCTCTGTTATTGTCATTTGCAAACCAATAAAGATGAGCTTTCTTGCATTGGTCTTGTGTTCACTTTTTTTTTTTTTTTTTTTTTTTTTTTTTTTTTTTTTTTTTTTTTTTTGTTAATAAAACGTGTACAATCCTGTCAAACTATGCTTTTGTGGTAGCGCTTGATTTCTGTAGTAAAACTTGTAATTTTTTTTGTGTGCACCTAGAAATCATTTAAGAGGTCATCCCAGGCCTGGAGATGTGCACTCTTCTTTTGCTCCAAGGAACCGGTTGGATGGTGTGTCTGGTCCACAGGTCCTGCAAACACAACAGCTGATCTCTCTGGCCTCCTTCAACCTTAAAGATGTGAGCGGGTCTGGACGGGGCAGGTGAGTTGGTGTTATCCTACACTTACCCCTGTTAACACTAAAACGGTTTCCAATCTGATGTGGCAGTCTAATGGTATGTTTGTTTGTTTTTTATAGAAGAGGCCCCAATAGAAGCACAAGGAGAAAAAGGGAAGATGAGCAGGCAACGGTCAGTCGGTTTCCTCTTTTCGTGCTCTTCATTTAAGAAGTTGACTGCCTGGACTGTGTCCTACAGTGTCTTGGTGTGCTGCTTTTTAATATATTGAATTTTATTTCTTCATTCAATGTAGAAGCCCGTCCCTGTACCGGAGGCCAAGGCATCGCATCCAAAGTTTGAACTGGCAGCCTCCAATTTTCCACCTCTGCCAGGATCTGTGGTCAGTATGCAGGAGGAAAGTGTCCCTGAGATGCGCCTTTCTGATATTGTGCGTGGCCTGAAGGTGACAAACAAGGTGAATATGTTGCCTCTCCTGGTGCTTTCTATCCTTAAGACTCTTTACAAAATGAGGTAAAATATAAATGCACAAATTTTAATTGTCATTACAGTCTGTCGGCAAAGATGTTCCCACAAACATCGCAGAAGGTCCTGTAAACAAACCTGATCCTGTAATTCCACCTAAACCTGCTGTTGTGTCCACACAAACAACCACTCCACCAGTCTCAAGGTAACCTTTGCTTCAGGCTAATATATCAGTGAATAACAAAGGTATTGAGTCTTCAACAATTCACTTATCCCTTACTTTTTTTTTGTATACATTTAGTGATTCTCTTGTAGTAAAGGAAGAGGATAAAACTGAAGCTCCTGTAACAAAGGAAAATGTCTCCTCATCCGCACAAGCTCACACACAATCACCTTCAGAACATGCTCCCTCCACCTGCAGCCAGGCTCTTTCTACCGAAACATCTTCATCGCCTCCCACATCTCCAACATCAGAACCGGTAAGGACTTATTTTGTGCTGATTATCACATTATATTGTCTTGTAACATCAGCTTACGACTCCCCAAACTCAGCGTGTTTTGTCATCTTGTTGTTTTTTTTGTTTTAATTTTTTTTTAAACTGTGGTTCCCTGTTCTTTCACCAGGGTCTAAAAAAGCTCAGTTATGCAGAGGTGTGCCAGAAGCTGGCCAAAGAACCGCTGCCAGCACAGTTGCCCTCTCCCTCCACTCCCACCTCTTCAGACAGCCAACCCCTGCAAGAGCTCAAGGTAAACAGGGTGGAGGAGCCTCGTCCCAATGGCCGACAAACTGCAGAGAAACGTGGAGATAAACGGCCTCCTCGGCAACCACTGCGCTCCTTCAGAGGGGGAAGTGGCCAAGCCAGAGTCCGAGAGCCAGGGCAGAAGATTCGGGAACATCAGAAGGGCCTGAACACTGGGAAACGATTTTCACCACAGCGGGCAGCCAGACGCAGTGGCAAAGAACAGAATATCCCTCCAAGTTCACCAAAGTAACCAAAGGGTGGGGAAAAATGAACTGAAAACAGGAAAGAATATATGTACATATGTAATATATAAAGACAGATGCCTATATTTCATTTCATGAGTTTGTCACATCTCTTTAGATTACTGCAGGCCTGAAATTATTTGAAAAATTATAAATAGATTTTCCTTTTCGGAAAAATGTCGTCATGGATGGAATCGCAGGGTTCGCGGTGATGAAGCATACTATGCTGAAAGTAGTGTCATGATATGATATGAGGATGTCCCTGTACATTTGTTGAATTTGTGGCATCTACATCTGTGGTTTAGAAAATATGAGACCTTGTGTCTCTTTTTAAACATGTAATTAACAAGTAATCTGAAAAACTAGTATCTATTGTCAGTTATCCATGGACTTGACATGTTCAGCTTCAGAGTGGGTTGAACTTTTGAAAGGTAAGAGTAGCAATATTTGTAGAAATGTTTGTAGACACTTGTTCTACGACTAGTGAATCTTGTCTTGAACTTAAAATACTTGTTGGGTTTTGTGTTTTGCAATAATTTTCCTTTGTGGCACAAATATTGGATCAATACCGCTAACATTGGAATAAGTGGAGCAGATCTGCTTATGTCATTTTTACTAGACTTTACAAACCTTTTTCTTTTTCATAAATTATAAATATCTAATTATTCTATCAGTGCTAATGGTTGGTGGATGTAGGCAGGAAAGTGTTTGACCAGATCTTGGTGATGTTGGCATCTGCTTTGTAAAGTACAAGTAAAAAGGGTTTGTTTGTTTTTTTTCAGCTAACTTGGGTTTCTATTTCACGAAACCAGTGTACACTGGGATTAGGTAAATAATCCAGTTAACTAGGTCATTGTAGTAATTTGGTGTTTGTGGTTCCTTCATAGTTTCAGATTGTTGAAGTGGAACAGTCATGCTGACTCAAGTCTTCGTCAGTGAACCCTCTTTACTACTAAAATATTATGAATGGCCTGAGGGACAGGGAGCAGAAATTTTCCCCTCAATGTTGAATGTTTTCACTGCTTGATTTCAAAAGTAGCATTTTTATTGCTTGAATCACACGTGCTATGATGAATGTAGCTGTGGATCTCAAACCATTTTTTCAAATGATTTTTAACATGTATGTTTTGTGTTTGCAAATTCAGTTTTTGTTTGTCCACATGGTAGTGTATTTTGTTGTTAGCGTTGACTACATGTTTATTCAGTGTTTGTAATGTTGATGAATTGGTGTGTAGACTAATTTTTATTAGCGGTTAGGTTCTGATCTGTAATGCAGCTTGTGGCTTGACAATGAATATCTTTCAGTTACAAATGACAGAAGGGTATTGGGATGGATTTTTCAACTTGTTCTTAGATTTTCTTAAATATAGTTAAAAGAGATGAGTAATTTAAGATAGAATTCAGATGTTAAGAGGGAATTTACAAGACAGGCTGTACACTCTAGTAATCAGTAGTTTATACTGGATTTTTATTTATTTTATTTTTTATTTTTTAAGTGTGCAGCTGACTGACACTGCTTGTGTTTTAGACTATAAGGAGTTATCAAACCAAACTCCTAGTGCCTTAATGGGATTTAATTTCATTGTAAAAATGCTGTAAAGGGTGTAAACTTGTCATACTAAACGTGATAAAGTTCACAAAACCACCTCATTTTGAGGCAACAAAAGTTTCATTTCATTCTGTAGGACTTGCCCTGTGTGCATTTTTTTTTTTTTAAGTTACCAAAACAATTTCAATCTTGTGCGAATCCTTAATATTTTTTTTTTTTTTTTTTTTTTTTTTTTTTTTTAAATGGGCTGGACATTTTTCGGAGTACATTGGTTTATGCGCTGAGTTATAGTAGCTTGATGTATTCAAAAAAATAAAGGTTTTATTTTTTAAAATTGGTTTTGGTTTTTTGTGTTTTAAGCCAGAAAACAAAATCTGTTCAAGGATTTCAACATGCCATCTGCCAAGTAAACATCCGGAAATAAACATTATGTAACTGCTGTAGGCGCGTTTGGCTTAGTCTTCAGTGGGTGTGTTCATAGCTTTCCCTGATAGTTGACGCGAACACAGCGGAATATATATGTAGAGTTGACATAACGGCACATTGAGATAAAAGTCGGGGAATATGTAGTGATTCATATAATATCAATCTTATTTCGTGTAAAATCTACGGTTCCTCCCGCACAGAGAAATCCTGTTACATAATAACTCTTCCAAGTTCTCTCGCGGTATTTGGGTAATGGAAGTGTCAAGAGTGTCAACAACGGCCAAGCAGCAGCACAGCAGCTCTGTCCGGAGCTGGGAGGGGGGGAGTGAAGAGGCAGTCTAAACGTGGGGTAAGTTTAGGGCATACTTTAGTAAAATGTAATGTAAATCGTCATTTAAAGAAAAAAAAATGTGTGTGTATATGTGTGTCTGGATATTTATAAGGCATGCACCTCGCTCATACAGTTGTGGCTTGGTATATGGGCACTATTTAGCATTAGCGTGCTAACGTGTAATGCTAGCTACTAAGTTGGCGGACGTGTTAGTGTAACTTAAGGCAAGCTAACGAAGCTTCCATTAGCACTTAGCATGAGCTCAGCTAGGGGATTGTACTTGCACTAAACAGCTTTATTTGCTAGACGTGCCGCGCCTTCTGATATTTGGAATGAGTTTGTTCAATGTTAGCTTCCATGTTCGCTATAATGACACGTATGTCAGGTTGTGGAAAACAGTATTTCACGTGCTTAGCAATGTGGATGTGCTACCTTGCGGCCCATTTCTCATTAAGTCATAGCTAACCAGTAATGGATTGGTAACCTGTGTGTCCTGTCCACAGTCTGTAACCCATGTCTTATAGCTAACTACATAGCCGGACTACATCGACAGCGCTAATATCCAACGCCAGTGACTCGATCCTGTTAAGTGGAGGTTGCATGGTGAGGTGCTTTGGCTCTTGCTGCCTCATCGTTGAACGCTAGTCCCACATTATACCCAACCGAATCTAAAGAAATGCTCAAAACAGGCCCACAGTCTTCGGCTTGTGTCCCTCCTATCCAGATGTTATTGTGATTTTGGTGACAGATGAGCAGGCACGTGTAAATTATGACGATTTAGATTGTAGTTCTTATCAGCTCCATGACACTCAAGCTGATGCTGGAGGTTAAGAACATTTGGTAGTAACATATCTGGTGCCCTTATGTAATATGTCTTGGGAACCTGAACATCAGCTGGTTTATCGCCTAATAAATTGATGACATTGCTGTGTTTGTTGCTTTCTTTTACAGATCATTTGTCTGAGATGGCGGATGACCGGCCCTTTGTATGCACTGCCCCAGGATGTGGGCAGGTATGATTTCTTAAGACATACCTCTAACTCTAAACAGCCATAGGAGTCTGAATCTCTGCTTTTTATTCTCTTGTTATTAACTGAACCCAGCTTAGCTCACCAATTGCGACTGCTGATAAGGTGCTGTGTAATGTATGATGAAACATTGCTTTAATAGTGGAAACCAGGCGTTATTAATCTTGCATCAGGATTAAAACTGTCTTGATATTCCTTAAATGTCATGTGTGGTGTCTTTTGCAGAGATTCACAAATGAAGATCACCTGTCAGTACACAAACACAAGCATGAAATGACATTAAAATTTGGTCCTGCCAGGACAGACTCTGTTATCATTGCAGGTAATGGCATCGCCATTTGTCTTTTTTTAAATTAATCTGTACTGAGGAGGTGGTCAGTGCTCTGAATAGATGAATTGTATATAATAGTCTGTGTCTGAAGGTGATATTTTTGTCCACTAATACTGACAGTTTTTTTGTTTTTTGGCAGACCAAACCCCCACTCCCACACGTTTTCTGAAGAACTGTGAGGAGGTCGGTTTGTTCAATGAGCTGGCCACCTCCTTCGAGCAAGAGTTTTGCAAAACGCAGGAAGATGATCAGAGGACGAAAAACCCGGTGAGAAAGACAGGGTTACTGTAGATCACGCAGTGTGCTAGTTTCAAGATAAAATTTGAAGGCTTTCATCTTCTCATCTTTGCTTTTGGTCTTCAAGGCCGCATCTTTACAAACACCATCTGAAGTAAAAGATGAGGATGAGGGGCCCTTACAAGTCGATTCTTCTCCTCCTGGAACTCCTGATTCCTCGTCCAGCATGTCAGAAAACAGCAGAGACTCTAGGGTGAGAGCTGTGTTGTAATTTGCTGTCCTTGCACGCATGTAAAAATGATGGACACACAAAAATAGTTACATTGCTTAATTTATTAACAGGAGATCTACACAAAGCCCGTGGCAAGTTCTGCTCCCACTCCAACTATTGTGCGTCCTGGTTCTCTTCCCCTTCACATGAGTAATGACTCACTACACCCCACGTTGCCATCTCCAACCTCCGTCATCACACAAGCTCCACCCTCCAACAGACAGCTTGGGTAAAATAATTTAGGTTGCTGTGGTTTGCTTTACTGTTTTACTGTTTGGACCATGCTGACAATTTGTAAAACTTAAAATGAATTAACTGCTGGTAAAATGTAGAAATTATAAGTCTAATTTCACATGACCAACTAGCAAGAAAGTCAGTAATCCAGTCCAACTAGAAATCAAAGATGGGGCGGTTTGATTTTTACCTGGTGGGGAGATATGCTCCTATTAATTAGAAAGTCTATATTTGTCATTCACTTTTATTGAACCATAAAGTGCCTTTTAGACTCTGCGTCTGTTATTTATTAGCCATCATTTATGGCCATTGTAAAGCTGTTGCAGTTTTTTGTTTTTCGTGCAAAAGAAAGCATCACTTTTTTTCTCTTAACAAATTGTTTCTCTACCAATATTTAAACTTTTTTGAGACACTCACCCCAAACTTAGAAATATAGCTGCCTCTTCAGCGAATCTCTTATCCGTAGACTTGGATTACAGTAAGCAGCTGTAGTTGTTGTGTTGTACCACAGTTTAGCATCTTTTTGTTTTTTAATTTCCAAAAGAAGTATGGTTACTATCATCGTATGTGTCTTGATCTACTATGGAAATTGAGGCAGGTGTTGGAGAGCTGCAGCTCTGCACCACTCCGATTCTCCAGACTTGCGTGTTCCTCAAGCCAAGCTTAACTTTGAGAACTTTTGAGTCACATCTTCATGCTGCTTGTGTAAGCTCTGTACAGTTAACTCATGAAGAAGTGTTCATCGGAAAAGTGAAACACTGTAAGCCTGATCTCTGCTCTATCAGTGGGAACACAGTGGAGAAGCACCTATTTACAAATGTCTAATCTGGCCAACAGTTCTCCCACAGGCTCGTATCCACTGGTGAGGCACCTCCCTAATGGACAGGCAGTTCCTCTCTTGCCCAGTCCTGTGCAGATGACCTCAGTTATATCTGTAAGATATTTTCCAGAAAAATGAAAAACTATACAACAAATTGTAATTGGGATGGAATTTTAACATATGCTTTTGGTTTTTCCCCTCTCATCCACTTTATGGATATTCGTTGCTATGTGGAGCTTGCGAGGCCAGTGAACACAGTGCCTAACATCCCTGGGATTCCAGGACCGCCTGTTGGAGGCGCTAGCAGTGGTTCATCCTCCCCATCTGGCTATACTCTTCACTCTGAGGCAAAGATGGTGAGACCATCAGTTGTACTTTCATCATTTTGTAGGCTGCTGGCTAAACATTTCATTTACATAAACAAACGAATGACATTTATAAAACTTTTACATGACCTGGATGTTGTCTCTGTGTCTTTTTAGCGGTTGAAGGCAGCTCTAACTCATCAGGGCCCAGGAGCACAAGATAGCATCAGTGGGGGTTCAGGATCCATCCCTGCTGTTCCACAGCGACAGGAACAAAGCCAGCAGCCCTCTCAAAACTCTGATGCACCGTCACCTGCCCAACCACAGGTAGGTAGTGCACATATCATACAAGTTATGTGGTCCTAGAGCACACCTAGGACTATAGACTGTTAAATGTGTGTGATGAAGGAAAACCTTTGAATGTTCCCTCAAAAAGCTAAATGAGACTCAATGCTAACAGCTGTAGTTTTCACATTATTGATGGCATCAAAGAGAAAAATTTAGCAGAATGTCAGGCTTGTCCAAAATTTGTGCTCACGTATGCAAAATAAAGGCCGAGTCAGTTTAAGTCAAGCATGAGCATTGGATTTAGTGTGTTTTGGTTTGGATGCTTTAATTGGACAGTTAAGGGCACCAAATTGTCTGCTACTCCTGAATTTTTACCCCTGTTAAATGTCAGGAGTTCTTGATGCAGTTGTTCTGTTTTCCCCCACTTACTGATCACATTTGGGTTTACAAGTAGCCAACTTTTACCCCCTCCTCATTCTCCAGGTGTCCCCTGCTCAGCCAACAGGGGGCAGGCGGCGGCGAGCAGCAGAGATGGACCCTGACGAGAGGAGGCAGCGTTTTCTGGAAAGGAATCGGGCAGCTGCTTCCCGCTGCAGGCAAAAGCGGAAGCTGTGGGTGAACTCTCTGGAGAAAAAAGCAGAAGATCTGGCCAACATGAACGTTTCCCTCACAGTGAGTCGTCTCCAGGGCGTAACATCAAGCATGTAAACACCCTGGCGGTCATAAATGGGTTTCTGTGGTGATATGGCAATAACGGGGCATGATGGGAATGATTTATGTACTGTATTTCTTTTTGTGCTGCTGTCAGAATGAAGTAACCCATCTGAGGAATGAGGTGGCACAGCTGAAGCAGCTTCTCCTGGCCCACAAGGACTGCCCTGTCACTATTATGCAGAAGAAGGCAGCTTTATTAGGTAACCAGTTGAGATAATGAACTGACCATCAGACTTCTTGTACTGTGTCACTTGTGCCAGGATTCATCTGTCACCTCATCCCATCTAATGCATTATTTTTACTCGCTCACCTCTCTAAGGGTGAATGTTGCTCTCTCTGTCTGTAGCTGCAGGAGGAGAGGAAACCTCCAGGGATACTTCCACTGAACCCATCGGCTCCCCAGCGGCAGTCATTCAGCACGTGCCGTCGCCCTCGGCAACAAGTCCGGGGGCCACCATCAACGGGCTGAGCGTGCGGGCTGCAGAGGCGGTGGCCATGTCGGTCTTGGCCGGCATGGGATCGGGCCAGGCTGCAGGGGTTGTCATGGCAATGCAGCCGCAGTCCGCCCCGAGATGATCCGCAGACACTTAATAGACCAGAATGAACTCGAGTGGCATTCGGAGGTCGGACTCGTGCAAAGATTTCTGAAAAGAGGAACCTGCCCTCAAATCCCTCTCCCCTTCCAACCCACACCCCAAAACTAAGATCCACTTCCACACCCACCCAATTCCCTCGCAGTCGCTGATAATCACACAAAGACGCGGCACAGTGCCTCCATCAGCCCTCCACTCCAAGCAGGCTCCCTTTTTCATTGAAGCTTCGTCACTCTCTCTATGTAAATATGAATTACACGTCAGACACTCACTCTGCAGGGTTTGGGGTAAGTTCTTGTTCAGTTCTGACACTTGGGAAAGGGTTAAAGGCTCGAGAAGAAAAATCTGAATCAGAAACATCGTTTTTTTGTAACTTCCTTTCACAAAGCCACTGTAGTCCACCTTCTTCCTACACACTGGTTGTGATGAGTTCTTTTTTTTTCTTTTTATTTGTCCTTCCCAGGCTGACACTTTTTCTGTAAAATATCTTGTATTTTTCATGTGTAAGAAAAGATTTTTTATGCCGGATATGTTAGTCAGATAATGTTTTGCTAATGCAGTGAAAGTCTGAGGAGAGCTGAATGCAGTGAGCAGTAGCCTGGAAAGTGTTTATATTGTTTTGTTTTCAACCTGTTCTTTCAGTTTTGAGTTAATACACTTGTCGCTTTAGTCAGCTGAGTTCTTAGCAAACCAAATTGTAGATGGTGTTCACTGTTTACCCTGTGATTGTGTGCCTGACACCTTTTTTTTTTTTTTTTAAATCATGTATTTTAACCCATTCAGAATGGATGACATGTTAGTCCTGTGTATGAAACCCTATTGACTGCATGGAGTATTTAAGGGTGAAGATTACCACTGTTTGTGATTCATCCTATTCACTGTTTTCATGTTATTTTTTGGTTCTCTAACATTGTTATCAATGCAAAAATCATTGTAAGGATTCCATCCTCGGTCCTAATGTAACACACTTGAAAAGTTTGATCCTTCAGACGGCCTTTAAATGATAATCATACGTAGATTTTTAAACTCCAGTACCCATGCATTTCAGTTGAGGAAAGACTAGTGCAATATATTTTTCTATTGAATATCGATGTTCTTGCATTTAGATGACATGTGTAGCCCAGCTGCTGAGGGGGTGGTGGGTGTTTGGTCGAGTTTTAAAAGCTAAAGTTATGAGGTGACCAAAGCAAATGTGAAGATAAGTATTCTTGAGTGAATGAGATTTGTGATTAGTGTGCATTTTTAGAGAGTTACAGGTGTCCTGGTCTTGTGTGCTTTCCACCTTTTGACGAGCCGTCTTGTATAATGAAGTAGACTCAATACTTGTGCACGGTGCTTCTTTTTAATTGCAAGTTTTAAAATGCAGCTTATTTTATATGGCATTGTACTTCCAAGACTATCATATTGCCCCCCTCCCTGTTGCTCTTTTATAACATGTCTTTGTTTTAAGATGTTTATTTTTGCTCTGTGGGTATGTTAGACCCCCACCCCCCAATTCATGTAATAGTACTTCCCCTTAATTTGTAAAGAGAACAGTTTTTAAGTGTTTAGCGAAAGTGAATCCACATGGGAAAATGTCTTGGAAGGAGTTTACTCAGGCCTCAAGATGGGATACATTATTTGTGTACAGTCTCAACTAATGAATAAGTTGTCTTGAGCAAATAATAAAAATAAATTAACGAACCTGAATTGTGCTTCAGTAATAGTATGTTGGGGTTAAAAGTAAGCTGCTTTTAAGCCTGCAAGTCATTTTTCATTAAACTTATCGCATCTTTTTGGGTGCAGCTGATGAAACAATGGCATAAAAATTTCCACTTTTTTTTTTTTTGGTTGGTGGAAAACCAAAAACAAGTTAAAGGGTGTTAAATGCAGGATCTAGACCACTGATTGAAACATAACTCTAAACATAGTGTTGCCTTTACTGCTGTCAAAATAGGTTGGTTAACCTGGCCAAAAGGGCAACAACGTAGATGCATAGAAACACAAATTCTGTTTGTTATATAAATATTATTATAATTATACAAATTAACAGTATTTACTCAAATAAAATAGTTGCACACAGATCTCACCAGGGCTTGACATGGTTAATACGAACCCCTGAAGTTCAAACTGATCATTAGATTTAAAGGGACTTTGAACATGGCAGAGTTGTTGTGTCAGGTGGGGGGTGGTCTGAGTAATTCAGAAACTGGTTATCTAGTAGGATTTTTCACACAAGCACACCAGCCTAGAGATGGTTATTTCCATGCCACCTTGAGCACACCCAAACTTGTCTGATCTCAAAAACTAAGCAGGTCTGGCCTGGTTAGTACTTTGATGGCAGACCGCCTTGGCATACCAGGTGCTCTAAGTTTGGGTTGGCTTTAGCTCAGGAGGCGTCTACTAAACGGAAAGTTGGTGGTTCAATCCCTGGCTCCTCCAGTCTGTATGCCAGATATCCTTGGGCAAGATACTAACCTCATGTTGCGCTCTGATGCATCCATTGGAGTGTGAATGTTGGATAAAAAGTGCTTGTATGAATAAGTGAATAAGGTAAGTTGTATAAAGTGACGCCATATAAGAACCAGTCTATTAAAGTTTTACAGAGACTGGTCTGAAAAAGTGAAAGCATCCAGTAATTCTCTGGATGTAAGAAGAGAATCACCAGACTGCTTTGAACTGACAGCAAGGATAACTCAAGTAAATACTTGTTACAAACGAAGTATGCAGAAGAGCATGTCTGAATGCACAACACGACAAATCTTAAAGCAGATGAGCTACAGCAGCAGAGACCACAGCGGGTTCCATTCCTGCCAGTAAAGAACAAGAAACTGAGGCTCACCAAAACTGGATAATAGAAGATTGGCTCTTAGGTCTGATGAGACTCATTTTTTCATTTTGTGGAAACAGCAAGAAAACATGGCTCCATCCTTCCTTGTATCAACAGTTCAGGCTGCTGCTGCTGGTGTAAATGGCATGGAGTATATTTTCTTGGCAGACTTTGGGCCCATTAGAACCAACTGAGCACTGTTTAAACTCCACTCTTTCTGCCTATGCCCATCTCTTTATGCCACTGTCTTCCAGCAAGACAGTGTGAAATGTCACAAAGATCTGAAACTGGTTTCTTGAGCTTGCCACTGTACTCAATGGCCTCCACAGTCACCAGATGTCAATGGAGCATAGCGCATTTGGGAATGTGACGCACCTTGTTGAATCAGCAGTTCTGGAGGCAAAAGACCGACCAACCTGGTACTAGAAAGGTGTGACTACGGAGTTGACCGGCGAGCGTGTTTAAAATGAGTGCGTACATGTGATTTCCTGCGCCATCTTTGTTTGGAATAGGTGGAAAATAAATAAAAAGTGATGCAGCCTGAAAAATTTGTTAAATTTGTTAAGTGTGCAAGTGAACATTACATTTTTTTAATTCAGATATTTTGTTTTTATTTATCTATTTTTTATTAGGAAAATACGCCCCCCCCAATCCACGGGGGATTATATATTTCCTTGAAACATCACACAAAATATCTCCAATAAAACCTGGCGCCACTTCCACCATTAGTGCATGAAAATACCTGTACAAACTCGAGCTAGCACCCACCTGAGGGGAAGGTGGCAGGTGAGCTGAGGCGACAGGAATGCTGTGTTTTCTTTTCTTTTTTCTCCCAGCTGTAAAAACACAACAGCAGAGGGAGCAGAGAGTCTGCTTTTCATCCCACCATCCTGTCACGGCAATTACCGTCAAGCCTGGTCATGTGACTGACGGACTCCTCTGGCGAGTTGTTCCCATCTCCCACAGTCATGGCGGTGTCGGGGAGTCGCGGAGATGGAGTAAACAACACGACTACTACATCTTGATTTTTTAAAATCCCCCCCACCTCTTCCTCTGAGCTTCATGGTGGATCTTACCTGCTGTCATTTGAGATTTCACAAACATCCCGCAGGCTGCTGTGCTTCCAACGATGGCCGACCGCGGCGTTGATCTGTCGGCTCTGCCTAAAGAGGTCAGGGACCAGCTGGCGGAGTTGGATCTGGAGCTCTCCGAAGGTAGGGTTTGCATATAGCGGCGATAAGTAGGTGGTGGTGATGGGAAAGCTGCGGCTCGCTGAAGTTAATAGAGAGGGCTGCGTGAGCGTGTTTGTGTGCAGTCATCCACAGTCTGCTTTCCCGTGTCAGCTGGAGGAGAGTCGGTGCTGCTGCAGTGCATCGGGACACGACTGCAAGAATTTATAAAAACAAAGTGACCTCCTTTTCCAGCTGTTGTTTCTCCATCAGTCATCTTCGTGTGTATGGCATGCTCTTAGCATGATCACCTTAATATTTGGGTTTTTTATTTATTTTTTTTAAGCTTCCGCTTCTCTATATTCTTAATGAACCCACATCTATACCACGCAATGTTTACAGAGCACATACACTCCTGTCTAATGAAATGGGTCAAGGCATTGTGTGTGAAGAATTTGTGGACACGAACTGATTCATTGGGCTCACTGAACGCTCTGAACCCTGAACTGCTGCACAAATAAAATGGATTTTGTGCATTTATTTAATTATTTATTTTTGTAAGAATGGCTGGAAGAAAACAGAATATGGAGCTGACTGTTATGCAAGTCTCCTCCTCACACTGTGAATCACTGTGCAGCAACTTGATTGGTGCTGTGCAGTTCTCAGGTGCCTGGGGGTGGATGAGTAATGTTGTGTTTCACATGGAGAGCCATGCAGGAGGAAGCATGGGCCACTAATGATGCCTCAGTCTCTGTTGCAGCGCAGAGTTGCCCAGCCCATGTGGAAGAAGAGGTGAAACTTCACATGGGCACGAGAGCGAGAAGAACCTCGGCAAAAGTGTCGTGACTTTCTTTTTGTATTCATTCGAAAGGTGACACCTCTGTGAAATGTAAAAAATGTTTTCCCCCTTTTTGGTTTAGATTCAGGTTATAGGAACTGCAAAATAAACAAAACAGCACCACTCTTAATAGACTAGACTCTCAGAGCATGACTGCAGCCTGTTCAGACCTGAGCTAGTGCTGGGAAAGAGTTGTGTCTTTAATTATAGGCTCCAATCAGCAGTGTGATAATGAGAGTGAATAACTGAGGTTGTTCACTGTATGTTCATCTCATTGAACGTGGCTGAGAGGCAGCGAATGAGAAATAACCGTAACGATGTGCACACTGGCGTGCAGCAATGGCACATTCATAACTGCGATTGTTATCATCCTGCACTTTTCATGATGAACTTTTAAAAAAGAAAAAGGAAGAAAAAAGCTTGTTTGTGAATGAATTAGGTGACTGCAGTGTCAGATCAGTTTACCTGGTGTGGGTTGGTGTTTGAGCACTGTGGCACGATTGCAAAATGTAAGTGCCACTGAGCCCAAAAGGCAGCACTTTGGTTGTGAAATTTACTGTTTTAAGAGTTTGAGATTTTTTAAGTCAGATCTTCTGTAAGAGAACCTATCATGTAGTTTGGAAATGTCTTTGTAAAAGAAATGAATATCCTCTGTTCCACTATAAATATAGTTAGTTGAGTGTCTGGAGCATCGGTTTTGGCAGGTCTTATTATTAAAATGGCCAAAAGCAATAAAAAAAATGGTAAATGGCCTGTATTTGCATAGCGCTTTACTAGTCCCTAAAGACCCCAAAGCGCTTTACACATTCAGTCATTCACCCATCCACCCATTCACACACTGGTGATGGCAAGCTACATTGTAGCCACAGCCACCCTGGGGCGCACTGACAGAGGCGAGGCTGCCGGACACTGGCGCCACCGGGCCCTCTGACCACCACCAGTAGGCAACGGGTGAAGTGTCTTGCCCAAGGACACAACGACCGAGACTGTCAGAGCCGGGGCTCGAATCAGCAACCTTCCGATTACAAGACGAACTGCCGACTCTTGAGCCACGATCACCCAGGGTTATTCATAAACTGTCAGGACTTTTTTTAAATAAATGAAGGCCACTCATTGCCAGGTCCGAGTGTGTGTACCACTACCTTCAAACATGCTCCAGAGTATGTCAGAGTCCTTAGTTTGACAAACACATGCCTCTCGGGTCCTCAGTGGCTACTTCACTGAATAATACTGCTTAGAGCCAGATTGTGCTGGTTTGTGAAGGACGCTGTTGTCTTCAGCATGGAGTAGCCTTCTTTCCATAGAAGAAGAAAAGAAATAAGTTTTAGAGGAAAGTTCTTCTGTAACCCACAGAAGCTGTGCTCGGTACACTTGACCAGTTAACACCGTGGACCACTGGGCCACAGGAGGGAATTTGCTAAAAATGGTTCTCTGTGCACCTTTATAGATATTTATGATAAAAAATTTCTTTCTAGTATATTTTTATTCTTATAATAGGAGGAAACAAATGCACTTTTCTTTATAGGATGTCTATCAGGTTTCAAACTACTCGTTATTTACTCTAATCTGATTGGATTTCAAGTCATCCGATTTCAGCTGTGTACAGTTTTTGGTGTTTTTGCTTTGTTATAACCTCGCAAACGGTTGCTTCTTCATTCTTGTCAAATGGTGTGCCTGGAGCAGCTGTTGCTGGCAAGCAGGAATTTTTGAGCATAGGGGCCTACCGTGGTCAGAGTTACCTGCGAGAGTCTTTTAGTGAGATTGTGAGGTAAGTCGACACCATTTGTCCCTCTTCTGGGGACTGAGCCTCAGAGGGTGAGTGCATCGTTTGTAACTTTAGATGAGACATGATTCTCTTGCTAATGAAAAGGTTCGCCGCTGTCCAGATGTCCTGTTTCTGTATCCGCAACTTCTAGTGAGATAAAGTGCCCTCGCCATGTGCTCAGAATACACACAATGGGACAAGGCGAACAGCAGCTGGACCCCCAATGAGTCTGAAGCTCTCTCATGGCTATCTTATACATAGCAACAATTTCCCCCATTGTTGCCCACATAGATGGGACTCCCCTAGCAACAAACAGAGGAAATGTGCATCAGCGTTTTTTTGACAGAAATAGTTGTGGGCTGCAGTGTGGGTGTTTATTCGTCTGTATTTGTGTGTGTCTGTGTGTGTGTGAGAGAGAGAGAAAGGGCACAGCTCCACCTACTTTAACCTCTTTGACTGTACAGACACAAAGAGAACCTTTGAGGGGGGGGGGTTGGTTGGTTGGTGTCAAAGACTCACTGTTTGAACTCGACTGGAATTTGGAGCCTCTGAACCACAACTGTTTTCTGCATTTGGGCTTCATAATATCAGCAGCTTCTATCTTCAGAGTATGTTAGTGAGTGAAAGTAAAAGAGGGAAAGTGAAAAACAACTGCACAGCTTGTCAAGCAATGTTGAGTATCCTGTTTAGTTATTCTCCAGTCAGACAATTATTGATTTGAACTAAACACTGTTGTTGTGGGATCACAGCAGCTGTGACACCATTTCATTGTCAGATCACACCTGCCCTTGAGGTATGATTTTCACACACCTGTCAATAGGGCTGTTCGATATAACGATAAATATCGGATGACGATATAAAAACGTCTATGTTTAATTTTATGCTATCGTTTGTTTCGTGGTGTCGGAAAATAAACTGTTTACGGCAATATTTTTTTCATCGTTTTGATGGTGACAGTAGTGACTATATTAATTTGTTCTTTCTCTCTTTCTCTTTTATTTAATATAACCACACTACTGACGGAAAAGCGCCTGTTTTATGCGTTGTCAATGAAGGATAACACCATCGCGTGTCCGCTTGTTTATGTTCCACATAAACCTTTCACAATAAAGCTCAAGATCCTATTGAGACTTTAAACTGAATCACGTGAAAGAGCAGATTATTTACGGATGAGAAGTAAAAAAGAGCCGCCAGGTGCTAAAAAAATAAACCTTAGACTCAAACGTTAGAGCGGCTTTTCCCCGCAGCACGCCGTGTAATAAATACTCACAAAGAAAACGGCGGCGGTTACAATTTATGTCTAAAAATGTATAGTTTCATGCATCGGTTAAAACACTGGACTCCAGGTACATGACGCGCAGCTGGAAACACTTCACGCAAGTCGAGCTGCCCGAGATTCACATAATTTACAGAAAATGTTACATTTTTGTGATTTATATTGTTATCGGGACGATAGAATTCTTATATTGGGATATGAGATTGTGTTCATATCGCACAGGCTTACCTGTCAAGCTTTTTGACTCTATTCCATTCAGTGCTGAAATGCTACCAGTTTTATATACCACATGGAAAGACATGGAATACATCATGTGTGAAAAAACTCTGGTATAGGAGCATACTGTGGGAAGGGCCCATAGCCCCCTTGACCCTACTTCCGGCACTATTTATGGGATGGCACTGATCCATCTTTGAACTCGGGCTTCATTTTGAGCTCAACTCAGCTCTAGTAAAGTTTGATGATAGCATCTTGTACAGTTGCGGCACTGTCGTGTTGACAAATCTGGCCGCTGTGAGCCCGTGGACCCTATCTACACCTTTGTAATAGTTTGCACATTTTGCCATGGTGTATTCTTCGAAGATCATGAATATACGTCTGCATTTTTATGACAGTTTATCCAACAGTGGGTGAGATGTTTGAGTAGACTGTCAGATTGAATTTGCTGCCCCCAAACCTATGCAATGCTATGCTAAAAACAAAACAAAAACAGCATTTTGCTATTAGTGTTGAAGCTCAGATATCATTTTGGTGCTTGTAATGATAATATATGCCATCTGCGCCATGATTTTCTGCATGGATGTGTTTGACCATAAGTGCATCACGAGTCCAGTAAGACTGCAGTTATGTGTTTACATAGAATTTTTTTTCTCATATTTTTACGAGCTCCCCAGTCCCTGTTGCAAAGGGCCGGCTGTTGAGTGGACGTGTGTATTCTCTAATGAACAGCATCCATCCCGCTGTCTGCCTGCGATGCTGCTGCAGAGGGGATGCAGGTTTTCATGTCGGCAGCCCGCTACATACTGAGAGAGAGGGAGAGAAATGAGAGATTATAGCCTTGCCTGCGTCTCTCAATCTAGGTCACAGAGCATCAGGAGGCAACAAGCCTGGCTCATTTAGCCTGTGAAGCACAGTGGGCCAGGACTGCTGCGGGGGGATCTCTCCTCCTTTCCCACCCATCCACTCTGACTCTAAAAATGACTTCTCTCAGTCTTCCTCTGTCCCCCTATTGCTTTATTATTTCAGTATTACCCTCCACAAAAATAGATGAAATGCTGTCCTGTGTGTCTGATTAAAAAAATAACAATAATACTGAAGTAGTTCTGTTGGCATTTCCTGCAGTGAAGAGTGTTAAGAGCATTATGACAGACTGTATATAAAAGATGGACAGGTTTGTTTTTAGAAGTCGTCTTGGCCGTCGTATTGTTAGCTTCTTTATTTAAAAACTGGACATAACCACGTTCGAATTAGGGTAGACCTTCAGTGTTGTCTGCTAGTGCTAGCTAGGCTGATTTACTCTGATTTGTTATGGGATGCTAACTTTGGCCAGCATCAGCAAATCTAAGCTCTTAGGGTGTCTTTTAGTGCAACCAAACACTGAACATCAGTCAACACCCACCTAAAGCAGTCACACCCTTAATATCACATAACATTAACCTTATAGTATAACTGAGTGAAGTTAATCCTTTGTACCTGTTGGGGAAATTACCTCTACCAAACCCTTTTTTGGTACCAGGCTTTAAAAATGTGTGTATTCATGTTGGAGAGCTTACAGCTCCATTTATTTGTGGCTGGTGTGCACACAGCATTGACCGGGACAGGAAGGAAGCTGATTTAGCTTTTATCTCTTTAATTTTATCTCTTTAAAAGCTCATTAACTGTTGCAGAGGAGCTGCCCTCTGATCTTCACTGTCCCAGGCCACAGGCTTGATCCTAAACCATGAAAAGATGAACTCTTCTGCTGCTTGTTTCACAGCAGGATCCGGTTTGGTTTGTTTTAATTTGTGGATCATGGTTTTCATGTAAAACTTTGCATGTCCACTTTCACCACGAGCGCAGACACACTGTTACTAAAAACGTTCTGCTGCTTTGTGTACTAAAGAAACTGAATTATTTAGATGACATTCAAGCGCACCCCTCCAGCTGGGTAACTGAATCGTGTCACGTTCAAGTTCACAGTGAACCACAGGTGGGTCTTTAGCCTCCTCTGGCTTTAAAGTTGTGCTTCCCAACACCTTCTGGTAATTAAAGCTAAACTTCCTCTGATCTGTTAGTTTCCATTCTCATGCCACTTTTTGCTAAAAATAGCACAAGTCAAAGAAATGCCAGAGTGAGGGTGACAGTGTTGGAAAGAGAGAGTGTGGTTAAGTCGATATGCTATTTGCTGAATTATTAAAAAGTGGCAAATAGAAGTGGCAGTCGGACTTGGCCTCACATGCTTCAGCCCAGGCAGTGCACTGCTACTTAATCCAAGTTTCTTTCTGGTTTATGTTGCTTTCACTTTCAGGCCGAGCCTCCTGAGCTCAACACGTTATACTTATTCTACGTGTCAGTGAGTTAATATTTTGATAAATTGTCCTCATCATAACTCAGCCCAAATCAATTACTGATTGTACTGGCTGGAAAATACTGTTATAGTAGCTGCTAATTCAAGCACAAGAACTACAGAGGAATAGCTTAAAAGAGCCTTGTGCCGCTTGACCCTTTCGATCAGATACGAGGCTTCTCATCCTGCCTTGTCTGGATGTCTGTGATCAAACCAAACATACTGAAATAGAATTAAACATGCAAGTTCATTGCCCTAACACAGATATGTTAGCCTGCAGTTTTGTTGCCTGGAGGCCCTGTTGGCTGTAATATGCAAACTACTGCAAACTACGTTACACTTGGCTGTTCGCCCATCCGTTTATCAACATCCGTTGCACAACAGGACCTCTTCAGCATGCTTTTGATCATTTTGGAACCGACTCCAAATAAATGCTCATTCAGTGACTGAGCAAAGTTCGCAAGCTTACTTCTGTAAATCTATTTCATCTTGCATTTCATTTCATCTGCTTCTAAAGCGCCATCGTGTTCATTTAACACAGGGGTGGGAAACTCCAGGCCTCCAGGGCCGGTGTCCTGCAGGTTTTAGATCTCACCCTGGGTCAGCACACCGGAATCAAATGATTACTTCATTACCAGGCCTCTGGAGAACTCCAAGACATGTCGAGGAGGTAATTTAGCCATTTAAATCAGCTGTGTTGGATCAAGGACACATCTAAAACCTGCAAGGACCATCATGGATTCGTATGTCACGTTCCCTCGTGCTGCACCACACAGTGGTATGGACACAGCTCTTGTGTGACCACTCACACCCTGCCCCCAAATCCTCCCTCCCCCCTAACACATGCATTTTTTTCCTTTTGAAATTTCCCATAAAGCCTTTATCAGATTAAAACAGCCATATGTTGAAGCACATATATGAACACAACTGCACACTGTGCTAAGCTGTTAAAACCATTATACGGGAAACATGAGGCTTCTGCCACCAATGATAATGTGCTGAGATGCTTTTGCAAATGTGGGGGAGAAATGCAGCTGAGTGTTGCTGTGTTGCATGATTTTCTTATAAATCATAATAGTCAATCGAGAGCAATTAGCCGATTCCCATCAACCCATGAAGACAGGAAATGCACTATACGCTTTAGCTGGTTATAGTTTCAACTGTACAAATAAAAGCCCCTCATGGGTGTATATATTCTACATTTTTAATGTTCCTCCGTGAATCTTTTGCAAATGAATACAGCAACAAAGAAGTTTTATTCGGTGGGACGAGTAAAAGTTCTGCAGTTGCTAACAGATTAAAAACAAGGCATCTGATTGGATAATTATAACTGTGAGGTCAAAGGAGGGGGTCCTGACAAAAGTTTAAAAAAAAAAAGAAAAACCCAAGACGAAACGCTCAGACTTCAAATAACCAAAGAGGCAAAAAAGTGCTACAGAGCAGGGATCCTTAAGCAAAACCATTAACAATTAAAGCAAGTTATAGTAACTATAATATTTATGAGAGGCCTAATAACCTTCTAATGCTTTCTTAATTATTTACAGCTCAGTTTGTAAATGCTTAGCTGCACACTTTAATAGAAGGGAATATAAACAAAGACGTAAAATCAAAAAGAAAATAATCTCAAATGAATTCATGGTGAAAATAGTCTTTCACCATGAATTTGAATGAATTTTTGAAGTTTCTACATGCTTCTGAGGGAAACCTCACACTGGTTAATGAGGAGTGCCCATCATAGTTTTCACGTCTGGTTCTCTGGAGGTTCATGTTAAGTCATGCTTTGCTGTCCTCCAAAATAAACTGTCTCTGAGGAATGGGTCTTTGGAAGTATCAGGCCTTGCATTAAACAGGGCTACTCTCATGTGTTTTGCTTAACACCAAAACAGTTTTTAAGTGAGCTCCTTTGGTGGCTTTTGTTGTTCTTATACAACATGAAACTTTTATTTTGAAAAACAAATTTTTTTTTTTATTGAGTTATTTTTAAATTTTGCTCATAAGGACCACATCACTTGTTCACACATCCTCACGTTTGATCAAATTCTTACAGTTGATGTCTACATACTTGGATACTGGCCACTGGTGCAGGTCTCAGCAAGAAAACTGGTGTGTGAAGAGTTTTCGTAGGAATTGCAAATGACAGTAAGAACGAGTTAAGCAGAGGTAGCCTCTTTCTGCTCTGCCAGGCTGATTGTTCTGATCTCATCAACTAAACCACACGTCCACTTAGCTGCTCCATTCACTGACCCTTAACCTTTGCTGTTACACCATTTTGAAACCTTATCAGACTTTTTTTATAATAGCTTCATCTCCCATTTTCATTTTCTGTTTTCCTTTGTGGTTCTAGAGTGTACAGGCTTGGTCATGAACCCTCACAGGGAGACGTTATACATTACAGTCAGCTGTACAAATACACTTGATGTAATCTGACTTGACTGGAAAGGATTTGACTGTGACATCTGCTCACCAGGCAGTTCTGTGACTGCCTAAAAGTGTGTTGAACTTCACAGTCAGCATTTCAGCCCCCACCACCCACACACACACACACACACACACACACACACACACACACACACACACACACACACACACACACACACACACACGATTAAAACCCGGAATACAATCCTCGCCTGGGTTTAGATCTCGCTTTGTAAGACGCTAGACATATTTAATGCAGTCAAAGACAGCACAAAATCATAGCATTTGCTAAGTTAGCACAATATTAAAAAAATATAAAAACAGATATATTGTGTTTAACAGTGCAAAACTCTGTCAGCACCTGCGTGATGTTTTTGGATATGGTGATACTGCTCCTGGGACATTTTTGTTTTTAGGTTTACATCATTTGTCATACATAATATTATAGCCAGAACTCAGCGTCTCACTGGTTGTGTAAATCCCGTAGGAGGATATGCGTTTGACGGTGTTCAACGTTTGTAACGGCTTCTTCCAGCAAATGTTGAAATGCAATGTGTCAGGTGTGTCTCCACGCCCTTTTCTTTCAGTCTTGTTTCCAGCAAAGACAGAAACTAAGGAAGGAGGTGGAAGGGCTGCCGACTGAGTCACGGTTTCATCCCAGACACGTCTTGAGCTCAGTGTGTGGAGGCAAACATGGAAACATGAATTGCACTGTTGGCCAGAGTTAACCACACCCTGCTTACAATTTCAGGGAAAACGAATCACCTGAGAGATCAACTACAGGGAAACTGTGTATGTGTGTTTTAGAGCTTGAGGCTTTTTTGAAGCACTTTCTTTCACTCACCAGTGCCTGTAATTCCAGTTTTGTTGTCTGACAGAGTAAAGGTACAGGTAAAGGTAAAGGTACACAGAAATTCTCTGTTGTTTTCTTTTTGATAATCCATTGTTGTTTTTTGTATCCTCCCAAACGGCAATAATTACTAAAACCATCATTATAAAATTCTCTAAAAAAGATAAAGATGTTTTGTTTGGTGAAATAAAACATTGCACAAGACACCTTGAATTGGGGAAATGATCATTTAAAAAAAAAAGCAGTGTAAAAGTGTGATATGTCAGACAGTGTAGAATAAGATCATCGTCGCTGAAGAAAGGCGAACAATATGGAAGTCACAGAAGAAACAAAAAGCTCCAAGTTTTGTCAGTAGCACCCTAAGTGTCATTCACACTTGCATGGTCTTGTATTCTCAAGCAGTCTGGACTGATTGTTCAGTACAGAAAGCATGCATCATACAAAGGACATGAACCATTTGATAGGATCTACATTTATGTTCCATATAGACAAAAGTATTTGGATGTACATATTTATCTACAGGCTGCACCCTGTACCAGGTCGCCTGTCTGTCACATGGCTCACACAGAGAAACAGACAACATACATTTTTTTTTTTTATCTAGCTATATTATCCCAGTGTGGGTGTGTGTGTCTTCTAGAATACACATTCAGTTTTCTTGTTGTCTAAAAGCAACACAATATTAAGTGTTCTTAATATTTTGTCCCCTTAATATATTATTAATGCGTGGACAAAATGCTGAAATGTCACCACCAGGTTTCAGTTCAATCTTATACATGTTCCCTTGAACTCAGTCAGCAAATGCAGAGGAGCCCCAGAGCCAAAGAGGAGGGGCCATATGTCAGTTACTCTGGGTAAATTCGAATACTTCACTGACAAACTTGTTTTATACCGTTTGGAGGATCCTCCTTGGAGTTTGCTATTGTGTGATTATAGTTGACACATTATCATCAGGCTTATTCGCTCTTGTAAGATGAGAGAAAACGGCAGGAAATCCACGTTTCCTCTGTAATATTTTGCCAAGTGTTTATATAATTTTCACAAAGCAGGTGTTAACACGACTTTAAGTTGTTTGTTTCTTTTTTTTTCTTTTTGGAGACCAAGTATTCGAATGATAATGTGATGAGGGAGAGAAAGAAGCAGGGAAAGAAAATAGAGGGCAGTAGCTAATTACTATTCAGACTGAGTGCCTGTGGGGAGGAAGGAGAGTGCAGGCCTGCTGCAATTCAAATAATCTGAAGCTAGGAAGTGTGAGAGTGTGGAGGGCTTAGACAAGGCACTGCTTTGATGTTTCTCCCCTTCACGTCGTGGAAAGTGAAAACGTACGCTCTGAGGTGCACGCACGGGTTTCCTTTACTGATGCAACTGTCAAACAAAGACAGGAGAGCAGAGTGGCGGCAGCCTCGTGTGAAACCTGACTGTAACACTGAAATAGTCGCATGGTGACCTCTCCACCAATAGGACAGACGTGACTGGGCCACTCTGAGAAAGTGGGTTAACGAGTGAGGCCCTCATCACCTCAGCAGGGCTGTGATTTGCCTCGAGCAGATTTCTTTGACTGTTTGCATCTATAGTGTGTGTAGACATGTTTGTCTTTATAATATAAGCTGGGCTAAATAATACATCTTTTTAACTCTTTTTCTGGTAACATTTTATAATACGGTTTGCAACTAAGGGTGTAATTCCCCTCTAATTAAATGGGATTTCAATGTTTTTTATGTGAAATTACAATGTCATTATATTTACCCACAAGTACGCAGTCTGACTAAAACAGTAGTGCCTCATGTCTTTACTGAAAAGTGTTGGTAAAGTATGGGAATTCTTGAATATAGACCCTCCTTAATTTGCTCCACCTTGGATGCCTGCTAGGGGTAACCCTTGTTTCTTTTCTTTTTTCTGGAGTGAGCACTTTCTGTCATATTTCAGGCCTGCTTGCTCGAGAAGCAGGTCTGAAATATGGTGGTGATATACATTTAGGGGACCGAACTTTGTCATTAAGGGTAGGGGAGGTTGTCAAACGTCGTATTTTTGCGGGAAAGAGTCAAACAGTGACGACCTTTACTTATGAGACTTGCACAATGGTGAGGAGGAAAAAATCTCCCAACAAAACCATTTCAGCTCATAAATGTTTCAGGGTTGTTGTTATTGAACAGAATGTCAGAAAAACAGGATTTTACCTTGGCCATTGCAAAACATTAGTTTTATTTATTTTTTAACAATATCATTGTGGATGTACCTGTGTGCTTTGACTCATTCTGCTTGCACAACACGACCGAGGTCCATGGTCATGGACTGCTGCTCAGACACGCTCCTGCAAAATTTCTCAATGAAATTCAGACCTAATCTGTCCAAGTCCCAAATCTTGATGGCCCGTCCACATAACTTGTTTTGTCCTCCAAACACAACATTTATAACTTTTATCAGAAAATTACATTTTTATCTCATCTGTGTTACCGAACAGTCAATTTTTGTCTCACACTGGACACTTTAACAAAGATTAAGTTGCGGTGTGGAGTTATCTGCAGGTGCTCTGCCGTTCCCGTGGATTTTTTTATCACCACTTCTGGGCTGTGTTCATAGTGTAAACTTTGTATGGAGAGTTCCTCTATCGCTAGACTAGGGATGTTAAATATAAAACCCAGGGGCCAGAATGGGCCCATTAAAGATCTCCAATCCAGCCCACTGGATGGCATTGGAACATGTAAAGGAGAGCATAAACTTTGGAACTTTAACTCCAAATTTTAATAGGTTTTAATAGGATTTATGGGCATCCATAAAACACACCATCTACTAAAGGTGGTTTGAGTTGTTGTGGTAGTTATCATGAACTGAGAAAACCCCAAAGTCTTTATAAATGCTTCTGGAGCCATTTCTATCATATTGCACTTTGATTTTTTTTTTCTATGATGATGTGAAAAATTGAGGCACGTCACACTAACTGATCCTTCTTCTAAGAACTTGCCATATCAGTTTTTTTTTTGTTTTTCCTGTGCCCTTTATTCACAGGGCGAGGCACCGCTACAAGCTGCAAGCGTTGAAGTGTTTCCAATCCCATGGAAAACCTCACTCAAAATAGCTTTTTGGAAAAGTACAAAAAAAAAAAAAGATGTTGGTAATTGTAATAGTTTTTTTTTTTTTTTATATGTCACATTTTAGGAATAATTGATGGAAAAAAAATATAAGGGAGCACACATACATATTTTCATGCAGGGCTCTAATCACCTGTAGTTCACTGATCGCATGCAATGCTTTCACATCAGTTTAACCCTTCAGCTTCAACTGCTGGAGACCAAATGTGATGACGCAGCCGTAAAAACACAGATGACTTTCAAATCATCCAGATGGAACAGTGATTACTTTGAGATTCATTTAATGCCACGCAAGCCCCTCCCCCTTCACTGACTCCATCTCCCTCTCTGCCTATCTGCAGTGAAACTGCCTGTTCACATAAGCTAAAAATAAATTGTGTCACTGAGCATGGCCAACTGTACTGTTCATGCATTACTTATGGAAGTGTTTGCTTTTCTTCCATTTTCAGAAAAAAAGGGCCCTCAGTCGCCGAGCAGATATTGTGTTGGAGTGGTCTCTCAGGCAATATCCTCCAAACAGGAGCACTTTCACTGTTGCCGTCCTATCCTCAGTGATGTGAGCAGTGTGGCAATTTATATGGCTGTGTTGTAGGTTGCCTAAGCTTTTCTGTCTCTTCTGCTTAAGAGTTGTGTTAGAGGTTCTGTTTAAGACCAAGCAGATTAGTCAGTTATTAAATATAAGCGGAGGATCTTTGTATCATCTGTAATGTCAATTACGCAAAATGTGATTCTTATTGTTTTCATCCTTTCATAACAACAAATCCCAAAATTCCAACAATCGTAAAGCAGGAAACAGAGCCCCAGCTTGAATATCCACCACAGTTAAGATAAGATAAGATAAGATAAGATAGAACTTTATTAATCCCTCGGGTGGGTTCCTCTGGGAAATTCGACTTCCAAAAAAAGCACAGCAACGACCGAAGTTACAGTTACAGAATTGTTATATATATATACACACACACACACACACACACACACACACACACACACACACACACACACACACACACACACACACACACATATATAAATACAGAGACAAATATAAATAAAATATACAAAGGGGATAAATAGAATAAATAGGAATAAAAAATAAAAATACAAGTGAATTGCACATTTCAAGTATTGAGTCTATTGCACTGTTGACTATTTACAAAAAGTATTGCACAAGGTATTGTACAGTGAGGTGAAGAGGCACTACAGCTTAGTTGTTCCCCCCTCCTTTGTCCTCCTGTTTCCCCTCCCTCTCCCCTCCAGAGAGGAGTTAAACAGTTTGATGGCGTGTGGGACAAAGGAGTTTTTAAGTCTGTTAGTTCTTGTCTTGGGGAGAAGCAACCTGTCACTGAACAGACTCTTCTGGTTGTTTATGGCCGTGTGCAGAGGATGCCCGCATTGTCCATAATGTCCAGCAGTTTCTTTAAGTGTCCTTTTCTCTGCCACTGTCACCAGAGTGTCCAGCTTCATGCCGACCACAGAGCTAGCCTTCCTGATCAGTTTCTCCAGCCTGGATGAGTCCTTCTTTGCTGTGCTGCTCCCCCAGCACACCACAGCATAGAAAAGTACTCCAGCAACCACCGACTGGTAAAACATCCTCAGGAGCTTCCTGCAGATGTTAAAAGACCTCAGCCTCCTGAGGAAGTACAGTCGGCTTTGGGCTTTTTTATACAGGTGCTCTGTGTTGCATGACCAGTCCAGTTTGTTGTCCACCCACAGCCCGAGGTACTTGTACTTGTTGACCACCTCCACCTCCTCCCCCTCTATCTGAACCGGCAGTGGACCTTCTCTGGACCTCCCGAAGTCCACAACCAGTTCCTTAGTCTTTGAGGTGTTGAGTTGCAGGTGGTTTGTGTGACTCCATGCGACAAAGTTCCTCACCAGACTTCTGTACTCCTCTTCCTGATCATCCCAGATACACCCCATGATGGCCGTGTCATCTGCAAACTTCTGAATATGGCATAATTCAGAGTTGTAGCAGAAGTCAGAGGTGTACAGGGTGAAGAGAAGAGGGGACAGCACAGTTCCCTGTGGTGCTCCTGTGCTGCTGACCACAGTGTCAGACGTGATGTCCTTCAGCCTGACGTACTGTGGTCTGTCGGTGAGGTAGTCGGAGATCCAAGCCACCAGGCAGGGGTCCACCTCCATCCTGTTCAGTTTTTCCTGAAGCATACAGGGCCGGGTGGTATTAAAGGCACTGGAAAAGTCAAGAAACAGGATCCTGACCGTGCCTTTTCCCCCATCCAGTTAAAAACACCTTTAGCCTAACATGTGAGGCCATACATTCTCACTCTTTACAAAATAAGAATAACTAAAGTTTAAGCAAACTACAGTTTCAAAGGTATTGGTGTATTTTTTTTTTCTGGACTGTTTAGTCATAACCGACATCTAAAGATGAAGTTTGCATATAATTGCGGTTTTCTAAGTAGATTCAAAGTTACTCAGAGCGAACTTGGATGATGTCTTGACTGCATGTGTTGTAAATCATATGCGTTTCATGTTGATTTAATAATAACATGTTCACAGTGCAAACTTCTTTGCACATCTCCTGTAAAGAATTCATACAAATTTGTGACCTTGAACCTCTTTCTGTTTTGGTTTGCGCTGGAAGGCCTTCTGTTTTGGGGATTCGTGTAACCATCATGATTTTGTTCCAATTTTATGCTGCTTTGCTTTTAACACACCAACTTCAAAAAGTGACACTTCACTTGCTGCTTTATATTCCACCCTTTGTCTTTCTAACAAGATGCTCACTTCACGTTAGTGCTTTTAACTTTGTGGTTTGTTGGAACCACATCAGAAAATCCTCATCTCCTCTCTGTTGTCCTCTGTGCTGTAACTGGGCAGAGAATAAAAATCAGTGCCAGAAAGATTTGTATTTTTCTTTGCATCTCAGAATCCTAAATTGTAATCACAGATTAAAACTGAGGCCCACAGGGCATTATGCTACTGAGTGGCTGATTCACAAACATCAGGGTCCTCCATCAGACCGGCCAATACTTGTAGTTGATATAAAGCTATCTCCCCTTCGTACAGACATTTTCAGGCACTGTAAAAGGATAACAGGTTGTTTCAGAGACATGTGGAGATGAAGTTTAAAATGCAGCCAGGGCAGCTACTGGTGAACATACTGAATGAATCATTGCTGATCAACACAATTACTGTAAGAGTGTGTACGGGCTCTCCAGATGGATTTTTAGTAACTCAAAACCTGACAGCTTTGCCCACAGAAGAGTTTGGCAGAGTTTCTGTATCGCTTCGGGGCCAGCCGAGAGCTCGGTCAGGCTGTGTTGGGTCTGGTGGGGTGGAGGAAGCTGCAGATGGGCTGTTGGCAGGAGGGATGGAAGATGGTGTCGAAAGGACACTGCTTACCTATCACTTGAATACGATCAAGTCAAACCCGTGGCTCAGGATTCCTCCTCTTCTGTCCTTTGCAGCATCATTCTCATCTTCATAAGCTTTTTCTGACTTCATCGCTTTATCTTCTCTGCATTTCCGTTTTTCCCTTTCTTGTCCTCAGTTTTCACACTTCTCTCTTTTCTGTCGGTGTCTCTGAATCATCCCATCTCTTGCCCACGCTTCCGTACGTTTCCAGATTTAGTCCTGTTTTGTTTTTCTCTTCTTTGAGGCTGGAATCGAGCCACATGTTTGACGCCTGCAGTCATCTCCAGAGATTACTGCAACACTGTGTGGGTCCAACTGTGTTTTCATCATCTTCTTTATCATTTTTTTTTCTTTTTTTCCCTGCTGCTTCCTGCTTTTTCTATCACAGTGGGTTGGAACAGGTGTTGGCTGACTCCATTCACAGATAGAAAGCTGATCATGCTGAAGCTGTTTATTCTACCATCGATCTGCGATAACACTTGAGTAACTGTTGCTTGGTCCTTATGACAGTCTTTCTACGATCTGCTCTGCTGAAGCAGGGTTAATGAGAGGGAAAAAGTGATATTAATAATGCTGATATTGTTGTAATGGCAAAGAGAAATGTGAAAACACTACCATCATAACATTTTTTATTAAAGTTCAGGGTTCAAATGAGCACCTTTGACAGTCTAACTGGTGTATATTTGAATTCCATCAAATAAAACAATCAGAGTTTGAGATGTTTTGTTATTTTTATGGTGGCATTTCTTATGCTCATTTTTTCAGAAGCAATACAGAGTTTTATTTTATTTTATTTTTTCTACAGGTGACATCACACAGAAGGGCTATGAGAAGAAAAGGGCAAAACTTCTGGCTCCCTACATAATCCACACTCCACGTAAGTGTTCATAATCCCTTTTTTGATCGGGCTAAGCATAGATGTGCATCCCTCGTGTCTTTGCTGTTTTCCTGTCTTGCTTAGGCATACTCAAAACATACTGTTCTTGACTTAAATTAAAAAACTATATTTAAAAATAGAATCATTTCACACCCATAGCTTTTTTTAGTAGCTTTTTATTTATTATGTTACAAAAATGAAATAAAAAAAAAACAAAAAAAACCAGACTTGGAACAGCAGATCTACAAATCAGACAAACACGAGCCGATTCTCTCAGTTGGAATATGACAATCCATGTCCTTAAAACAACGTCCAAAAAACCCACCTAAAAAAAAATAAATGTAGCTTCAAACACACACAAAAAAAAATCAATTTTAATATTTTTCATGTCATTTGAAATTTACATTCAGTTCAGTTCAATTTGATTTCAAATATATGGCGCCAAATCACAACAAAAGTCACTTCAAAACGCTTTATATTACAATATTATAGAGAAAACCGCAACAATCCTCAGAGTAAGCACTTGGCAACAGTGGGAAGGAAGGACCCCCTTTTAATAGGAAAAACCTCCAACAGAACCAGACTCACAGAGGAGCGGCCATCTGTAATAATAGCGATAGCAGAGACCAATTGACATGACAAGTATACATGGTGTGCTTAATGCACAGCCACACTGTGCACATATGACAGCAACATGGTTTCATGGTAAAAAGGCTAAAGTGGCATTTGAGGTTTTCCTAAAACAGAGAAAACTATCCAGTCATTGTTGTGATGCTCATTAATATCATTACTATCATCACTGAGGTTCTGAAGAATATTAAATGGTCTGATTCCTATATAGTGCTTTCCCACTCCAGGTGAACATTCAATGTGCTTATACACCGTTTCATTTATTCACTGCTTCTGTTCACACTCTGGTGAACAACACATATTTGGGAGCAACTCAGATTCCAGTATCTTGTCCAAGAATACTTTGAATACTTTGTCCAAGACTACAAACCACCAACCTTCTGATTAGTAGATGATGACCTGCTCTACCTCCTCCTCTAGCCACCCCGTTGCTAAGAATTCACGTACCTTGGTAGCCTGGTGAGCAGCCACAACAGAGCCCATAAAAACATCACAGCCAGAGTGAACAAAGCTAGAGGTTCTTTTAGGTGACTGAGAAATATATAGGATCCAAAGCAAGCTCCAGCTCTACAATAACAATGTTAAGACAGTGCTGCTATATGGCTCTGACTCTTGGCGGGTAGTGCAGAAGGACATAAACCAAATCATCACCTTCCACAGCACAGTTAAACAGATAGTGTTTAACAGAAACAGTTAAACGTTCAGCAGATACCCAAGGCCTGTTACAGGAAAGTCTTCTGCCTATTAAATCAAAGTGTTTGCAGAAATGAGTATGTAAAGCAGTTTTTGATTGTTTTGTAACAATGCATGTATTTTGTGTTTATTTTACAGCACCACCTCCTCAAAACGTACAGCCTCCTGCTCCTAGTTCCTCGAGCCATGCACCTCCACCCTCCAGCTCATCCCGGTATCGTGAGCGACGCGCTCGCAGAACGCATCGCAGTGGAGGAACCCGGGATGACCGCTACAGATCAGGTGAGCAAGAAGTCCAGTGCCAAAATGTTCTTCATCCCACTTTGGTTGTCCCACCACGGTCACACCAGCGATACAGCGCACTACAGCACAGTTTTCAGAGCTGAAACGATCCGACAACAGTCTGTTTTTAAGCTCAGATCCTGGGCTGTTTCAAAGGGACAAATTAAAGAGCTGTGGGGAACGTGTGTGTGTGTGTGTGAGAGCGAGGCAGACAGCAGTGCTTTGCCGCAGCTGGGAAGCCCCCTTAGTGAGGACCCCCTTCTCAGGCAGAAGAGTGATGTCAGTGGCTGGCTATGTATGAGAAGGTTGTGAGGAGAGCAGGGGAATACAGATTTTTTTTTTTTTTTTTTTTTACAAAAAAATCCTATATAAGTGGTAAAGATCCGAGAAAGTTGATTCTGTTCAGCCGCTGTGTTTTCAGTGGGAGAAACGTTTCGTCACTCATCCATGTGACATCTTCTGCAGCTTACTGCAGATTTCCTCAGCCTCATAAACACTATATTTACTTAATGATCAAAACCAACACCACTGACTAACAGTGGGGCTGTGCGGCCAGTTTCATGATCATTACTGTGTAAGTTTGTTAAGACTGATGATCAATAGTCACGAGTACCATTCAGAGAGTAGTGAATGTCTGCGATCTCAGCATTGTTACATGTTGAAAGATGTACCCTTTGGCCCCCTCCTCGATTCAGAGATGGTTGTTTCCTTTTCACGTGAAGATGAGACAAGAGAAGCACAAAGCACGTGTGCAGGACACAACTAGTGTTTGTTGACTGAGAGTCGGGCTCTAAAAGCATCTCCCTGTGGGCTGACCCACACCCTGCTGGTTCTTTTCTTAAAAAGCCTCTCAGCCTGTGCAGCATGCTAAATGCCAGGCTGACTAATCTAAAGTCTGTCTGTCAGACTGGAGTTTGGTGGAGAGTTGTCTAAAAATGTTTCAGCTTTACAGAAAATCTTACTGGCAGGGGCAACATACATTATTTTTGTTTAATCTGGTTGGAGGATTCAGAAAGATTAGAGCTTAAAAAAAACTCAGTAGAGGCTAAATTTAAATTGTGATAACAGGTCTGTGTTAGGAAATAAATCTTTGTTTTGATGTTTCGCTGATGGCATTGCACGATAGATAAGAATTTAAATATTGAAAGTCCCCAAAAGCTATATTTGTGTCCTGGCTTCAAAATAGGTTGTTGTTATGTTGGTCAGGCTATGATTGTTATACTTACTGTGAGTCAAACTTGGCAATAAAGCTCCCCTGTGTATTCAGTTACTGCTCTTTTATAAGACAATCAGTAGTTTACAGTGTAGTGGGCAGTGAATTTAGATTTGAGACACATGCATTTATCTGTGCTATTGTCTATGTCACAGTCACTTCTGTGGTTCAAAACCCTTAATTTGGATTCCATAGTGGAATGAAAATTGCTCCCAGAATTGTTGTGCTTCGTTCCACAATGTTTTCGTAGTCTCGAAAGTCTCCGACATATGAAATGAATTCTGGTATAAAGAATTGCAAATACTGCAAAAGTGGTTAAATTGAGAGATGAGAAAATGTAAAATAAAACCAAGCTGAATGGCAGATGGTATTCCTCAACTAGGTTTATATTGCAGGATGAGAACAAAAAGGAGTGTCACAGTGGACAAGAAGTTCCTTTACATGCTGGAAAATACAGAATATGCAAATATATTGATGCACTGAGGAAATACAACACTACACACATTGATGTTTTCACAATTATGTTTATTCAACTAAAATCTAAGAGGACCCCTTCTTTCAGAAATGTTTGTTAGAGGCAGGCTGTGTGGCTAGGTTTCTTTGGTTTTATACACCTGAATTCCAAGATTAAGGCATTGTTTGGCCCAATACTGTGTCCAGATAGTGCATATTTAACTCTGAGGTTTGGAGAAAATCAACAAAAACCGTTTCAGCACAGAATGTATAAAACAATATTTCTGTTCCTGATCTTGTTCCCTTTTGCAAATTTTAGGCTACACGACTAAGTCTGAAGCTGTGGTGATTCCATTCAATTCAGTTTTATTTATATAGCACCAAATCACAACAGCAGTTGCCTCAAGCACTTTATACTGTATAGTAGCAACCCTACAATAATGGAGAGAAAACCCCAACAATAATGACCCTCTATGAGCAGGCATTTGGTGACAGTGGGAAGGGAATCTGCCACAGCCGGCTGTAGGTGAGGGGAAGAAGAGTTGTGGTAGTAAGTTTATGGGGGTGTATGCTGAAGCTGAATGCTAGTCTTGCCATGTACAACGGCAATGCTAATAACTGATGTTAGCACGTTAATTAGCTTGCACACGTGTTGCTAATGTGCAGTAAAACAGAAGCTAAAGCTGAGCCCATCAGTTTTGAGGTACTTTGTTGTAATTTTGCACTAATGAAAAAAATCATCAAAAGTGTCACAGTTCACCCTGAGGCACATGGATATCTCGGGATAAAGGCTGGCAGCATGTACTGACACATTTTACATAAAAAATAAAATAAAAATGCAAATGTGTTTCTGATGGTGGCATGAGGAAAAAAAGAAGATCACTAAAGTCAGGAGGTGTACCCCTCTGGGGAACAAAGGATTACTATAGTAGGCTTATAATGGCAGTTCATCCAAAAACCGATGAGGAGTTTCTATCAGAACCAAAGTTGTGATCCTACTCGACAGAAAAAATGAACTTTATGACCTTGAGTCATGTTGTTAGAAAATGGCAGGTCAGATTTCTAATTAGAAGTGTTACGGCCTAAAATAATGTAAGAATAGTAGAAACTGCAGCAGTGAGGAACAGAAAAAATAAGGTGGTTATAATTTTAACAGACTGCAGAACAATTTAATGGCCTCTGGCTTCCTGCAGTTATTACACCTCTTACACAGCCTGTCACTACGGAGTTCACTCGAATACACCGCTGACTGCTTTCTGGAGCTGCTCTCGCTATGATTACACTTTATGTTTTATGTACACCATTTTAGATTCAGATTAAGAAGATAAATAAAACGGGCATGCATCAAAGACATAAGTAAAGGTCCTCAGCTGCCCACATGTCAGTATTGATTGGAACTGGAGTAAAACTCACCGCAAGCTGCCACGCACCCCACTGTGCCCATCACCGTGGAAACCGCCCTCATCCTCCCGGACATGTGCAAGGAGTCGTCTCTCCTGACGCTCCGGTGCGAGGATGCGCAACAGCACATTATGAGAGCGAATGATTTAGCTGAGAACAATCTGTTAAGCAGAATGACAGTTATGTAATTATGGTCCCCACTGCTGCTGTGAAATGAGCTGTGCTCTGTGATTTATTTAAATCTGTTGATGTTTCAACAAAAATGATGCCCTCCAGTCGATAGATGTGAAAATTCCCTAAGTCGTCTTTTGTGGCGCGTGTTCTGTTACGTGTTCTGAGCGTGCGTCTGTTTACGCGGTGCCTTTTAATGTGCCTGTGGGTGTCATCAAGTGAAAGTATCTCGGCATTCATTACTGTGTGCATTTGCGCGTGTAGGCATGTGAGTGGGCTAATACACGGCTTGGCTCTCTCCTCTCTGTGTGCCGTTTCATTGGGAAAACGCTGTCTTCCTGTAAGGATTTCTTCAGGCTTCTCACCTGTCACCGTTCTTCAAGTTTTAAACATGACTTATAGACATAACACTGCACTCCTGCTCTCAAAAAAATGCTGTCACCAGCTAAAGCAAAGTAATGTTTTTCATCATTATTTTGCAAGCTTGCCAAATTTTTCTCTTCTTCTTTTTCTCTTTATCGTGGGACTCCTAAAGTTAGTTACTGTGCCTTGAAATCTCATTTAGGGGGCTCGGCTCCTCGGTTGAGATCCCCTATGGAAATCATTCAAACATATGAAAATGTTATTCACACAGCAGTGACTCTTTGAAGTAGTTCAATAAACTTTCATATAACGGGAAAAAAAAAAGGTCTCACTAATGGAAGAAAAAGACCATAAATGGAGGTAGTAAACAAAATGTACATTCTTGAGTCATGTTGAAAGAATGTTAACAGCTTTTTTTCTTTGTGGCCTTCTTTGTTTTGTTGCTCTGAATGAGATCCAAAGCCATTGGAACTTATCTCTACCTAAACTAAATGTGTTTGTGTCAATACAGATATCCATACTGAGGCAGTACAAGCTGCCTTGGCTAAACATAAGGAGGAGAAGATGGCGCTCCCCATGCCTACCAAACGGAGGTCCA
>NW_024582440.1:198522-227629 GCF_018398535.1 Haplochromis burtoni
GAACTGCAGGCAGGCAGGCCAGTTCAGTACCTCGCCTCTTCTACTATGAAGCTGTTGTAATAGATGCAGTATGTTGTTTAGCATTGTCTCCAGGCCTTCCATGAAGGAGGTGTTTGTCTTAATGGGAGCATATACCTTTCTGCATTGTTGGCACCTTTAAACTTGTGAAAGATACCGTTTCCAAAAAGGCACCAATGCAGCTCTATTCCATCAGAGATGCAGGCTTTTGAACTGAGCATGGAAAACAAGCCAGATAGTCCCTCTTCACTTTAGTCCACATGATGCAGCGTCCATGTTTTCCAAAGACAATACAAAATTTTCATTCATCTGACCACAGAATAGTTTTACACTTTGCCTCAGTCCATTTTAAAAGCACTTTGGTCCAGGGAAGACGGCACTTTTTTCTTGATCATGTTCACTTACGGCTGCTTCTTTGCACGATAAAGCTTCAAACTGCATTTGTCGATCGCACAGCGAACTGTGTTCACAGACTGTGATTTCTGGAAGTGTCCCTGAGTCCATTCACACTCATGTTACTGACCCAGTTAGTTCAGTTCAGCATAACTTTCTTTTCCATGCTTTTGTTTCTTCCATCTCAACTTTTTCAGACATGTTACAAAATCCATCCAAATATAAAATGATCTAATATTTGTATGCCTGAGTTTAAACATTTGACATGTTTTCTGTGTTATGTGTGAGTTTATATGATTTGCAAATCATTGCATTTTTTTTTTTTTTTTACACATTACTCAGCATCCCATTTTTTTAGGGAGAATTGGGGTTTTAATTCAGATCAATTTTGGTGGCTTTTAGAAAACCTGTGAGGTTTTGTTGTTGTTGTTTTTTTGTTTTTAAAGAAATTAAATATTTCTCGAAATTGTTGTGTGATGCATATCTTCCCTGTCTCTGTTAGGCTGGCCTCGAATGAAGTGGGTGATAACAGATTCAAAGTACCTGACGAAACCATCCAAAGACTGGCAGCCGCACATTCCCACTGCTAACACTGACCCTGCATACATAGAGGTAACACAGCTGTGCTTATTATTATTATTTTTACTTTTGTTCCTTCATTCTTAGAACCTATTCCATCCTGTCAAAGTACCAAAAATATTTTAAAGCATCATTTTAGTCTGGTGTGTTGTGGCTCATCTGTTGCTTCATCTCTTTGTAGTATAAAGCAAATAAGGAGGGCACAGTGGTGGGCGTGGCTGTGTCTAAAGTGGCCATGTTAACCCACTGCCAATCACTGACTCAGGCCTGCAACTACTGTGAGGGTGAGTAGAAGGATAGTGTTTGCATCATCCATTACACAAAGCTTTATTTCGGTTCAGCTCCATGTTATTTATATAACAGCAAATCACAACTTGAGTCATGTCTCAGTTTAGATTGTTTAGACATCACAACCTCACTTGTGTGTTTGTGTCTCTGTTTTAAGGGGAAACTTTGGTGAATGTCTTGGACTTCAAAAAGGACATGGGCTTATGGCATGGAGTTCTCACAGTGAGTGTCATTAGCTGTAGATTTCTAGGTTAGGTTAGGTTGCATATACAGCTAGGTGCATGTACAACGTCTTAATTTGTGTGCACATTATATCTGAACTATAAATTCTCTAGTAAATGTAAAATGTTAAATTACTAATGAAAGAGATTTCTTGCACAAAATCATCACAAAATGGGTTTCTCACTGTTTGTGTTGTTTGTCAAGTTGGAAGGAAAAAAACCCCTTCCAGTTTTTTTTTTTTTATTTGCAACCTCCATAATCAGGTTGTTTGATTGCAGGCTGTAATGAACAGGATACACACGATCAGCGTTCCCTATGCAGTGATGAAAGCCTGTCCTCTCTCCTGGGTGCAGAGGGTCCACATCCATAAAGGTAAATTATCTTTTACTCTGAGACGAAGTGTATTAAAAAATAATTTTATAATTTTATAATACTCCATGTAACTCCTGCTGTCGTGCAGCTCGTGTAGCTCTGGTGAAGTGCCGTGATCTGCACTGGGCCATGATGGCTCATCGGGAGCAGAGAGACATCAGCCTGGCTTCATTACGAATGCTCATTGTTGCTGATGGTGCTAATCCCTGTGAGTATGTCCCGAGCCATCGCTGCTTTGTAAAACTGGGTCTTTTCCAACAAGCCAAATTAGATGTCACACTTTTAAAATTGTGCTTTCCAGGGTCAGTGTCTTCCTGCGATGCCTTCCTGAACAAGTTCCAGTCTCATGGGCTGAAGCCTGAGGTGATTTGCCCCTGTGCCACATCTCCAGAGGCCATGACGGTAGCTATACGAAGGTAACTCACTGACCTATATTCACTGCTCTTATTGGATGTTGTTAAAAATTACAGAAAACTTAAAGACAAAACCAGAAGATTAAAACCAAATTCTTTCTATTCTTTCATGTCTCACACAAGCCACCTTCACAGCTTGTATTTCAGTCCAACTAGACAGAAATTTATATGTGATGTTGTTCATAAGAGGGTAGGCAGATGGCTAACAGATGGAAACATCCATGTTTGATTGTGAACTGTCTACTCGTGTAGATCCGGAGTGCCTGGTGCGCCTCTTCCTGCCCGTGCCATCCTTTCCATGGGTGGCTTGAGCCACGGTGTCATCAGGGTGAACACGGAAGACAAGAACTCCGCTCTGACTGTACAAGATGTGGGGCATGTCATGCCTGGAGGTGAGGGTAGAAGAAAAGCTGCATGATAAACGGCTTTTTGTTTGCATTTGTTTTTTTGATTGTAATTAATTTGCTAAAAAAAGAGACCATTACGACCTACACTTAAAAAAAAAAAAAAAACAGTTTTCTATACATATTAGGAGATTACAATATTGACTAACTATAACCACGTGGTTATAGTGTAAAAATGTAATAGGCCTAGTTGCCGCCAGCTCTGAAATCTTTCTGTTTGACCTTTTGCACGTCTCCAAGAAAATGGAGGCAAACAAGCTTGTTCAAAAATATAATCATAAAATTATAATCATATGAGAAAATTAGAAATTCAAATAATTATCTTCTTCTTTTCAACATCCAGATAAAATGTTCCAGTTTTTTGGCAGATGTTTATTTCTAAGACTTCATGACATAAACAGTTGGGTTTTTGAACACTAAAACAGCATTTATTATTTTGGCTATATACCAACACTTGTTCATGTTACAGTTTGTAATGAATATGCAGACTTTAAGCTTTCACTTAGGAGGTCAAACTAAAATATTGTACCAACAACTGCCATTTTTATATATATATAGTGCCCTGTTTATCTGGGCTCATGTGTAATTGAACAATCTATACGTAAACTTGACTCGGCCTATTCATTAATATTTCCTCATAAATGAATGAGATCAAAGGTTTGGAAGTGATTCCAAGTGTGGCATTTCATTTTTAAAAGCTTAATCTGTGAACCCACAACATGCACTAAAGGAGCTCTCAGTGGAGGTCAATATCCACCAGAGAACTAGCAGGGACATTAGCACGTTGGCACAATAATGAGGGGGGTAAAAGGATGCACTGTTGTACTTGAACCTGGACTAATTTGGTCAGTGATCATGGGATCCTTTCCATCATAAAGAGAAAAAAAAACATTTATCAAACCTCTAGGAGATAGACATGTCATAATCCAAGCCTGTAATAAGCCCCTCATAAGCCTCAGCAGTAGAAAACAAAGATTAGACATTGGAGGCAGTCTGATGCATAAGTGTGCATCTGTGGTTAAGCAGACAAATTTGTACTTTAAGCTAAAATGAAACCCAGGAGTTTCTGAAGGTAAAGAAAGGCAAGACTGAAGGCATAAAGAACCACAAAATATAAAAAACATTTGCAGGCCTGGCAACAAAGAATCCCAAAGGAGGAAACTCATTCTTTGGTGTTATCTGTTTGCTTCCTGACATCGTGCAGCCATTTCCTGCAAAGGATCCTCAGCAAAGTCTTTAAAATGAATATTTTGATGTAACTGTGTTAATTTGTTCATTTATATTTATGACGCTCAGATAGGGGACTGAATATAAAAATTGTTAATTGTTAAAACAAGTAATGCACTCTTTTATTAAATTCCCTTCAAATTTAAGCTGAAAGTCTACACTTCCCCACATTCTGTCAATACAGTCAATCTTTTTAAACTGCAAAAATAGCAGAAAGCATGTAAATCTGAATACATGTACGCAACAAAGAATGAAAATGGGACTTTTTTTTAGTCATACGTCTAAGATAAAATTATCAAGGGAATCATTTTAAATTAGGAAGTCTGTGTTTTCTTAACTTTGTCTATTTGTCCCTCCAGCTCTGATGTGTATCGTTAAGCCAGATGGACCGCCTCAGTTGTGTAAAACAGATGAAATTGGAGAGATAATTATCAACTCCCGTGCAGGAGGCAACATGTACTACGGCCTGCCTGGACTCACCAAAAACACCTTTGAGGTGCGAAAGCAGAATAACCAACACTCAAACTGCACATGCTGCCACCATCGTTAGTAAGGGACGCAGTTAAAGCTGATTCTGTTTTTGTGTGTTTTGCTGTTCTTTCTTTGCATCGTCGTGCCCAGGTGATACCGGTTAACGCTAACGGAGTTCCCATTGGAGAGATTCCATTTGTGCGATCTGGACTCCTGGGGTTTGTTGGCCCAGTAAGTAGGACTCTTTCATTAGAGCACTTCTGTGGCAACCTGAAACCATTAGTCTCTCTCACTAACCGTATAACAACCCTGCTGTTGCATCACTTGCTCTGTACAGGGCAGTCTCATCTTCGTGGTGGGGAAGATCGAAGGCCTGCTGATGGTAAGCGGGCGGAGACACAACGCCGACGACTTGGTGGCCACAGCTCTTGCAGTTGAGCCGGTCAAGACTGTGTACCGTGGCAGGTGAGGCAAAACTCTTCTTCATGGATTAAAGAAAATAATCTTAGAGCTCTTTGGTGGGTCAAGTGCAAATCTTATTTATAACTACTGACATCTAGTGGTATAGAGGAAACACAGCAAGCCCCACACTGACAACTGAAGGGATTATTGAAAGATAAAGTATTTCCACTTTCTGTATGCTTTAAACTGCGCATTTGTGTTTGATTTCCACGTCTTCTGGCTAATCTTCAGTGAGTTTGTGTATCCTCGTGTGTGTCAGGATCGCTGTGTTTTCAGTCACGGTGTTCTATGATGAGAGGGTTGTAATTGTGGCAGAGCAGAGGCCCGATGCCAGCGAGGAGGACAGCTTCCAGTGGATGAGCCGGGTGCTTCAGGTAAATTCAGCCACAGCGTTCGAATGGAAGCCTCCATTCAGTGTGTCTACAATATAATCTTCAGTCTTTGGAGTTATCGAAAAATCATTCGTCATATAGAGCATTACCCAGCAAAGCTAATCTCAGTGCTTGGTTTCATCTGTAGGCTATTGATAGCATCCACCAAGTGGGGCTCTACTGCCTGGCTCTGGTCCCGGCGAACACCTTACCAAAAACGCCGCTGGGTGGCATCCACATTTCTGACACAAAGCAGTTTTTCTTAGAGGGCAATCTCCACCCCTGCAATATCCTAATGTGTCCCCATACCTGTGTCACCAACCTGCCCAAGCCCCGCCAGAAGCAGCCAGGTAGGTCTGTCTGACACAAACTTCTGTTCAACATGACTGAAAATGATCCCCATCAATTTCTTACAAGATTATGCCAAACGAAGCCTCGGTGAGGAGGTTCATAATTTAAACGTATTTAGCATAAATTATTAAATGGAGTCCAGCACAGAGACTGTTTATAGATGTAGTTTGTAGGAAACCTATGGGTCTGCCGTGCAGTCATAAGGATATATATGCAGTAATCTGCAAATGTCTTAAGTCACCCCTCATTTCTAGGTGTTTTGCTAGGAAACTGCGAAATAAGAGCAGGAACTTATTGAAATGTGCAAACATGCATGGCATCTAAATAAACAGTGATTGTACTATTCTAACAATTCAGTGTTTGGTTTGACGACCTTCAGTCTTAAACAGAGTCTGAACTCTCTTAGACAAGCTTTCCTGTCATTTTTGGGGCAGGGCTAGCTCAGTAGGTAGAGTGGTGGCCCCATTATCGGAAGGTCGGGGGTTCGAATCCACTGAACAGCTACACTGAGGTACCCCTGAGCAAGGTACCGTCCCTACACACTGCTCCCCGGTGCCCAATGGCTGCCCACTGCTTCACTTAGTGAATGGGTCAAATGCAGAGAGGAATTTTCCCACAGGGATCAATAAAGTATACATTATTTTTATTATTATTATTATTTTTAAGTAGTTTTCAGGAATAGTTCTCCGGGCTTCTTGAAGGATATTCAAAGCTCTTCTCTCGATGCTGCCTTTTGTTTGTTTCTGTGTCAAGATGATCTCACACAGCTTTGATAATTTTGAGGTCTGGCCTCCCTGTCTTGTTTTTGCCTGCTACTTTATTTCACTTTATCTCTTTCGGACTGTTTTGTCTTGTAGTTGGTGTCGGTCCTGCATCTGTCATGGTGGGAAACCTGGTGGCAGGAAAGAGGATTGCCCAGGCTGCAGGGAGAGACCTCGGTCTGATTGAAGATCAGGATCTGGTCCGAAAGGTACTAGAACTATGAGCACCGAACTCCGAATCTGATAACCCAAGCTTCGATCAAACTGCCAGCAGAAGTGGCCATAAAATGTTCATCTTCTCATCCTCTTTGGCACTGGTTGAAATGCTCTGGTGTCTACTGCATATTAATTGGAATCTGCAATAAATTAAAATGTGAATGGATGAATGTATGCAAGAACTATATCAGAATTTTGCACTGATTCTTGCAGTGTGACCATACCCTTTTTAACCACACTCCTGTTTTTCAAAAGAGCTAAATGCAAGTCTTTCAGAAGCTGCAGGCACCCTGTGCATGTGATTAACAGCATTGCTCAGCAAAGTGTGTTAAAATAGGAAACACTGAAACATTTCAGCTGCCACTGTAACAATGGCTCTACCTCAGCCAGAGCTCAGTTTTATAGAAAAATCTGGACTCTTCTTTCTCTCTTCTCTCGTCACTCTCTGGATGTAGCTCTGTATGTGGCCCACCGTAATGGTAAGAATCACGACCCTCTCTGGCATGTTCCCCACCCTCGTTTATTCTGGTCATGCTCGAATCTGTATTGTATTGTGGTTTTAGTTTGTGTGCTTTCGTTCAGTTCTGACGTAAGCAAGAATTTGCATGGGTTTTTAACTTTTTGGTATTTCAGAAAATAAGCACCTTCCATGAATGTCACCCTTTATTTTTATTGCTGATGTACCTTTCACATCCTAAGTTAGTGTTCATTACTATAAGAGCTATATTGGCTTAGTGTGCTATAAATTCTTGTTCAGATCATTTATACCAGACAGCTCTCAGACAGTGTAAGCACCGCTTTGTTTATTTTAAATTTAGACCCTAATAAATTCTTTTTTTCAACACCACCCTTCCTGTATTTACCCTCAGTGGCTGGGTTTGTAATATTTTATACACTTAAACAAAAAACCCTCAGTTTACAGTGTGTAATTATGTTTCTTATTTAATAACAGCATCAGTATTTGACAGAGGCGCTACAGTGGAGGGCACAGACAGACCCAGACCACGTTCTCTACATTCTTCTTAACGCCAAGGTACCAAACCGATCTGTCCATACACTGCAAAATGCCGTACATCATCTATGTGATTGACAAAAACAATACATAGTAACCTTACTGTCACCTGTCCTTCAGGGTGTGACAGTGGGGACAGCGACCTGTGTCCAGCTTCATAAGCGAGCTGAGAAGATAGCTGCAGCGCTCACTGAGAAAGGCAGCATCAACACAGGAGAGAATGTAGTGCTGCTCTATCCTCCTGGTGGGTTCTACCTCCGGCTCCATGTCTAAGCGTTCCTTCTGTCATCATTATTATGAAATGATTTTCCTCTGTTTGTTTTCCCTCAGGGATCGATTTGATTGCTGCTTTTTACGGCTGTCTCTATGCTGGATGTGTTCCTGTAAACGTCAGGCCTCCGCACCCTCAGAACCTGGCAGCCACGCTGCCTACTGTCCGCATGATCATTGACGTAAGTGCATGTGGTTACATGCATTTATGCCTGTCCTTTCATTTAATCCTAATCAGGATCTCATTCATGTAGATATTAGGACTAAAAAAACATGTACATACACTGGATTACTTCTGCTTATGCTTTCACCAAAAATAACTCTGCAACTACTTTGCGCCTCTCTGCGCTTCATTAGATTTTAACAGATCTTTATGGCATCCAGTTTCCTGAAATAATTTCCATTTACAAGCTACATTGATTCCGAGAGCAAATTATGCTCATGAAGTGGGTCCAGTTACAGTGTCCATCATAGTTTCCACTTTTTAACTGTAATTGACCCGCTGATGGAATGTGCTGCTCACAATTTTACAACAAAAATGATTCTGACTGTTGTGTTGTTCACGCTCCCATTCAAATGTGTTTTGTTACCAGGTCAGTAAAGCTGCGTGCATCCTTACGACACAAAACCTCATGAGGACTCTGCGCTCCAAAGAGGCAGCTGCCTCTGTTAATGTTAAAACCTGGCCAACAATCATTGACACAGGTAGTAAATACTCTTAGTATGTTAATCAAGCCTGAACATATCTGAGTACTGCATGATGCTCTGGTTACAAGCCATGGGCCAAATCAGGCCCCCCCTTGTGGTGCCAGTTGGTATGATTGAGACGTTCCAGCTATTTTTAATGTTTTATAAACACCGTCAAGTATTTGCAACTCAGATGTAAGTATGCAGTTAGTATTCAGTTATTAATCCTTGTATCAAAGAATTATGAATAATAAGTCAGTAGTGTGAAAGTCAGGCATTCTAAAGAAAGATGATTCACTGTCCTCACAGTTCATTCATTTTGGTAAATATTCTGGTAAATATAAAAGTTTGTTTATTATAAACTATCGTATTTACCAGAAGGTTGATCAAAATTAATCAAATATTAAAGGTTAATGACTCTTTGTTTTTATTAGTAGCTTCATAGCCGGAAAAGGGTGGAGTGCCCACTCCGGGTCGGGGATGAGTTCCTGCCCCAAGTGGAGGAGTTCAAGTATCTCGGGGTCTTGTTCGCGAGTGATGGGAGAAGGGAGCCGGAGATCGACAGACGGATTGGGGCTGCAGCTGCAGTAATGCGGACGCTGCACCGGTCCGTCGTGGTGAAGAGGGAGCTGAGTGTAAAAGCGAAGCTCTCAATTTACCGGTCGATCTACGTCCCTACCCTCACCTATGGCCACGAGCTGTGGGTAGTGACCGAAAGAACGAGATCGCGGATACAAGCGGCAGAAATGAGCTTCCTCCGAAGGGTGGCTGGCCTCTCCCTTAGAGATAGGGTGAGAAGTTCGGCCATCCGGGAGGGGCTCAGAGTAGAGCAGCTGCTGCTCCACATCGAAAGGAGCCAGCTGAGGTGGTTCGGGCATCTGACAAGGATGCCCCCTGGGCGCCTCCTGGGTGAGGTGTTCCAGGCATGTCCCACCGGGAGGAGGCCCCGGGGCAGACCCAGGACACGCTGGAGAGATTATATCTCTCGGCTGGCCTGGGAACGCCTTGGTATTCCCCCGGATAAGCTGGAGGAGGTGGCTGGGGAGAGGGAGGTCTGGGCCTCTTTGCTTAGACTGCTGCCCCCGCGACCCGGCCCCGGACAAAGCGGATGAAGATGGATGGATGGATGGATGGGCTTCATAGTATAGTGGTTTACACATTTGCCTAACAAGGAAAAGATCCATTACTTGGTCTCCGGAGGTTACACAAATCCTTTTTGGGGTTGTGTCCACTGTAAAGGCATCCGATGCAAAAGCAAACGTGTGTAGCTGCCCGCTGCAGTGCCCCATTGTGACTGAGGGAGCTGCTTTTATAACAGTTTGCTGTCATTTTGCTATGCTATAGTTTTCAATGGTTCATCAACGTGATTTTTAAATAAATCAGCCGTGAAAGCTGTAAATAAGCAAACACGCCGAAAAGAAAATGAGAAAAGAAAACACTTTTTTCCCCTGTTCAGTTTTAACATATGACAAAACTTTAAATCCTGCAGTTTCTTGTTATTTACATACACACTCCAAATTAAGTACACGTTGTTCACAGCGCTTGACTTTCTCATGTGTCAGATTCAAAGTAGGAACAGGGTTCATTAGTTGTGGGTCGCAGTCGAGGCAGCGTAGATGAAGTTGGCGTCGGTTATTGTGGACTGTTTGAATCTGCAACACTGAGACACTAAAACAGGAAGCTGGACATTTCACTGCTTTCTACAATTGTTATCCAAGTTGCTCAGTGGGTAGATTTGTGAATAGACACCTGTTTGGTGAACTTTGAGTTAGTTGTTGCTTGCTGGATCCTATTCTATATCATTGCTCAATATTATCTTAAGTTTACTTTGTGCACAGTGCTGTAAAACCCGCATTATTGGTGTTTGCAGATGACCTTCCTCGCCGCCGGCCTCCACAGATCTATAAGCCGCCCACAGCAGAGATGATAGCTTATCTGGATTTCAGCGTGTCCACAACAGGCATGCTCACTGGAGTCAAGGTGAGACACGTGACTTTTTATATGACTCCTCTACTGACTGGGGCTTTTACAGGATGGATTTTGCCACATGAAAAAGACTGTAAAAACACTGAGTTCTGTCACGGCGCTATTTTAAACCAAATATTGGCATCAATTCTGTGGTCGTTTTTTAATTTCGTGTTGGCTGTATCTTGTTAATGACTGTCTGGTACACTGTCTCATACATTATAGCAGTAGTAGAGTAGTATTAAAACACCAGCAGGAATCAGCAGGGTGTCGTTTTTCTTGTCGTAATCCAGTACAGTCACTGATGCACATACCTGGAGCATGTCTTCATTTTTAAAAAGTGAAAGCGTGTAAGGAACAGTTTCTGGTTATATATGAGTGGCAGATATCTATGGAAGACTTTACTTTGCTTTATAAAACATACACAAAATTAATTCTTTATCTTTTCTTGTCTTTTATCAGATCTCTCATGCAGCAGTCAGCGCACTTTGCCGCTCTATAAAGCTTCAGTGTGAGCTGTACTCCTCTCGCCAAATAGCCATCTGTCTGGATCCTTATTGTGGTCTGGGCTTCGTCTTGTGGTGCCTCGCCAGGTACGGTAAAACGTCAGCTACAATATTCCATGGTTATTTACAAAGGTATCACTTTCCCCACTTTTTCACCTACATGTTTTGTCTCACAGTGTCTACTCAGGTCACCAGTCAATCCTGATTCCTCCGTTCGAGCTGGAGACCAGCTTGTCTCTGTGGCTAAGCACGCTCAGTCAGTACCGTATCAGAGACACCTTCTGCTCCTACTCTGTCATGGAGCTCTGCACTAAGGGATTGGGTACTCAGACGGATTTACTCAAGGTTAGGACTCGACATGCAGGAAGAGAAACAATACAGCTATTTTTAAAATAAAACATCATGGGTTTGATCATTTGCATGTTTGTTTAAGGCCCGTGGTGTGAACCTGTCGTGTGTGCGGAGCTGTGTGGTGATAGCAGAGGAACGCCCTCGTCTTGCCCTCACACACTCCTTCTCCAAACTGTTTAAGGATGTCGGGCTGTCGTCCAGAGCTGTCAGCACTGCTTTTGGTTCCAGAGTTAACCTGGCCATCTGCCTGCAGGTACACCAACCAGCAGGACGTCGCTGTTGATCATAGATCAAATGAGAAAGAAGTGGGACCTCTTTAAACCTGTTCTTTTATATATGTGTGTGTTTCAGGGCACCACTGGTCCTGATCCCTGTACGGTGTATGTGGACATGAAGTCCCTGCGCCATGACAGGTGAGAACAGTCAAGTTAGTTAAAGTAAACTTGCTAGTATTTAGTAAAAGCTTACTTTACACTTTTTTTTCTAGCTAAATGGGATTTATTGGACGCGATCAATATAAAAAATAATATCACGTCTGGGGGGGGGTTTCTGAAAAAACAATAAAAACAATAACACAGTGAGGTTCTGGCTAAAACCTCACTGGCATCAGAAACTTCTCTGTGCAGGAAAATCCCTGACATGGTCCAATTCGCAAAGATTAATTAGAACTTTGAATATTTATAAATGCACTGCCTGTGTTTTTGGCAGAGTGAGGCTGGTGGAGAGAGGAGCACCTCAGAGTCTTCCTCTAATGGAGTCTGGCAAGGTGAAACTCATTATGCGCTGTCCTGTGTGGTTTCTTTTCTCAATTTTTGAGAGGTTTAATGAAAAGCATGTCAGAGTTGTATTTAGTGTCTTTGTTTCTCTGTCATTTTTAGATACTGCCAGGTGTTCGGGTGATCATAGTGAATCCAGAGACCCGAGGCCCACTTGGCGATTCTCATCTAGGAGAGGTTAACCACAGCACACACACATATCGAGACCACACCTGAAGCTAGAGAAGATTTTCTCTGAAAGTTAAAGATGTTTCTTTCTCTTAGATCTGGGTAAACAGCCCTCACAGTGCCAGTGGCTACTACACCATATACGGAGAGGAAAGTCTTCAGGCTGATCACTTCAACACCAAGCTCAGCTTCGGAGACCCGCACACTTTATGGGCCAGAACTGGATACCTGGGTTTTGTGAAGAGGACTGAGCTACTGGATGCAAGCGGGGGTAAATAGACCACAACTGAGCTAAAACCTGGACTCAGAAATATTGATGGAATAGTGCTGATAAGTTTAATGTAACAAGGTTTGCAGATTTAAACCTGATAAAGCATAAACTTAAACAAACTTTATGAAACTAAAGTAACCTCGATCCTACAGTAACCGATTACAAATTTTGCTCTAATGTGACTGAATTTGTTTGGGGGGGGTGTTGCTTATATTGTTTGCATTTCTGTGCTCAGATCGGCATGATGCTCTGTTTGTGGTGGGCTCACTGGATGAGACATTGGAGCTACGAGGCTTGCGCTACCATCCTATTGACATTGAAACGTCAGTGTCACGGGCTCACCGAAGTATTGCTGAGAGGTGCGAATGCATGCACACACACCGACACACACTTTAATGTTTTTAACAATGTAGGAGTAGATAATAACTGCACATAAATAACCTGAGCTTAATATATAATAATATCCTATAGTATTTATTAAAAATAAAAGGGCAGCTCGTTCTCTTTCTTTTGGCAGGACTTTAGATATATAACAAATTTTGGGGTTAACTTGAGAAAAAAGGCAGTTGGAAAGGTCAAATGTATCATAATACTATATTGTGATATTTAAAAACCCCATGTAACAGTATCATTTCTGAAACGTTGTCAACACAATTAAAGGCAGTACAATTACAAACATAGTTTTAAGGATAAAAGACATGTTATGAACATGTGCCTATATGCTGTTAATGCAAACAAAGTCAATATAGCATTAATATCATTTTGACCTACAGAGGAATCGATGGACTTTGAAGGATAAGTCAGAGGTCACGTATGAAGTCATATTTGAAGTGTTTAAACAGTACTTTCTGTATCTTGACAAAACATACCACACCTCTGAGATTCCTGTCAATTCTCGGCCAACAAATCATTAACTTGACCTTGAACAACTTCATGGATTTAAGCCAGATTTTAATGGATCATTAACATGACCCTACAAAGTTTTATCAGAATTCATTCAAAATGTTTCCAGCTATTGTGTTTACAGACAGAAAGACACACAGAAACGCTGCCAAAAACATAACCTCCTTGGCGTGAGTAAAAAGCCTGGCTGGTACTAATAAGGATAGAAATATAAACCTTGCAGATAATCATTGAAAATATTATGTCTACATTCATTTAGAAATCAGCTGTTTTTGTTGTTGTTTATGGGAGAAAGAAATACAAGAAGTGATGAGCTAATTTCAAAGGAGGAGCAACTGAGAAAATAACCTCACTTTTTTCATTTGTGAAAACATAATTAATAAAAAGAGCAGCAGCATGGGTTCTTCCCAGTTTCTTATTATTGCTAAACCTTGAAAACATGAAGGTAAAAGCAGTAAAATTGGGCCTTTGTGTATAAATTTTGGAACCCCACTGCCTTAATAAAAGATTACATTTTAGGCTGTCATCACAACGTAATATCCGATTAGTTTTTATTATTCCTCATCGTGACACTGCTGTTAAGTGCCTCGTCCTTGTGCCTCACAGTGCTGTGTTTACGTGGACCAACCTGCTGGTGGTGGTGTCGGAGCTGTGTGGTTCAGAGCAGGATGCGTTGGACCTGGTGCCTCTGATAACCAACGTGGTGCTGGAGGAGCACCACCTCATTGTGGGTGTGGTGGTCATCGTTGACCCCGGTGTCATTCCGATCAACTCCAGGGGAGAAAAGCAACGCATGCACCTTCGTGACTCTTTCCTCGCTGACCAGCTGGATCCTATCTATGTTGCTTACAACATGTGAGCGCTTGTGGTGGTGTTCTGGGATTTAAAAAAAAATAATAATAATTTTTTAGCCATTATCCCGCCATCTGGCTACTGGCTTGGTTGAGGTGTAAGGCAAAAGCATGAACCACATATACTGACACCTAGCCCTGTGTGACACCAGCATATCTTGGCCACATGCATGTCTGTGATTGGATCTGTGATGCTTGGAGTTGTTCACTGTGGTTTTTTTTTTTTGTTTGTTTGTTTTTTTCAATATATAGAATTTTAGGGAAGAGGTAACATGTGCATGTCGCACATTGGAAGCAAAAAAAGAAAAAGTCCCTGCTGCTCCTATTCTTTTCTTTTTTTGTTCTGCAGAAGGGACGGAACAACACATACAACAGGACCACTTCTTATCAAATCTTTGTGAAAATCCATCCTTTTATTATGCCGTTACCACAAAAACCTGCCCTTTTGTGTCTACGCACCGCAACTGCACTTCAATCTGCAACTTGAAATATTTTTACATTTCAGACGCACACAAACGCATCTGCTGAGCCCTCGTCATTTATCACTAATACAGATGAATAAGAGGGCAAACTGTGAAAATAACAGCAAGTCTGTGGACATTACTTAAAATGCTTTTTTTTTCCCTTAATAATGAAGCCAAATAGATTTTCCTGCCCTAATATATTTCTTGCCTTATAAAACTTTCAAACAGCCATACATTCCTAACTTAATTTTTAAGAATTTACCCTGAACGGCTGTTGATTCTCCTTTGGGTCTGAATAGTAGTTGAAATCCTGGTAGATATCCAAAGGGATCAAAGCAAAAGATGAAAGAGGCCGTATTCTGTACTGTACTTACGAGGGCCTCCTTTTATTTTAGATACTGTACGTAACTGTATAGATATTTTTAATTGTAAAAATGTATAGATGCTTACTCAGCTCTCTCGGTTGATGGTTTGTAGATAAAGAACCCAACGGGGAGATTACAACAGTAGCAGAAAGAAGATTGTAAATACAGTTTAACAGTTTTGAAGTGGTACACTAGCTATGTAATGGAGGATAAAGGTAAATAACTTTAAAGCATTATTAGTCAGGATGAATTTAACATTGCACTTTCACAAAAAAAATCTCTATTTTATTATAACAATGAGGCATTATAAATGGTTCAGGAGCATGTGTGTGATGAATCTTGGCTGAGGACTTTTGAGGTGTCAGTGGGAGGACTATTGCTGGTAATGCCAGGAAACTTTCTATCAGCTGCTGGGGGGGGGGGAGTGTCTACGGAGAAGGCTAAAAACAATATTATGACTGTTTTCAGGCTACCAGGTTATTTTGTAAGAAAAAGCAGGCCCCACAAGTGTTCATATATAATCCATTACCATCATACTTGCAAAAGAGCCATGCCCCTCTAAGTTTACTTTACACAATAGAGCAAGTATGTAAAAGTTCAGCCCGTTTCTCCCCTCACCGCTAGAAGGTTCATTCAAAATGTGTTTTGTCTTTGTGCAACTTTGTAAATAGTTAACTCTGAATGGCAAAAGCAATGCTGTTAGTACCGTCATTATGTATCTGGATTATTTTCTGTGTTCAGTCACTGGATTTTTAGAAGCACTTGTGAATCCATCTGCAGAGCTTAGCCAGATTTAAAACATCTTTGGTTGATAATGAAAGGTAATGCAGAAAAATGGGTAAAAAAAAAGAAGAAAAAAAGCAGCTAGATATATTTGCAAACTGTAGTTGGATTCCTGCGAACTCGTGCTTCTCCTTGTGCTCCTCAGAGAAGTAAAAGTTTGTTTTGGATCATACTGTTTCAGTGATGAACCTTGAATATCAACATGTATATAGTAATTGTTTTTTTTGTTTTTTTTTGTTCTGTTTGGACTTTTGCTGTAGTTTTATTATAACATTCAGTCATGCCAAACATTTTAGAAACAACTTTAACATAACTGGGAATGATAATCATTTAATGACTGCACTTTGCACTGGTGGTACTTAACAGCAGGTTTCTAATGTGTGAACTTTATCCCCGTTCAATGTTACATTAAGTATGTAATGTAATTTTACAGCTTGATACTTGTTTTTGCCTAGTTTCAAATCCCCCCCCCACACACACACACATATATATATATATATTAAAAAAACGAATAGCTCTTCATCTTAGCTTTAACACTGCATCCTACAGTTGCAGCAGAATGTTTGCATGACTCAGCCAAGCACAAGAAGGAATTGTCTTGAGGCACATCTTGTCTTGAGGCACAAATGTGGGGGAGGGAGAGGATTTAAATATGTTTGAAACTGTATATTCAGGGAACAAAACTCCTAGGACAGGGATGGACCAGCTGGTCCCGTGGTGCAATCTGTGAAGAGTACCCATAAAATGTAGACATTTGTCAAAATGAGGCGTTACAAACCTAATAAGCATACAGAGGGGTAACTGACAACCAGTGTCCATCTACCATCAACCTGCTTCACTGGGAAGTCTACAAGGGCTTCTTCTGGTTTCCACTCTTTTTTCTCCGTCAGAGTTCTTACACACTATGCAATCCCGACGACGGTGCAATTTCTTTTCAAAGCTTGCACAGTCTGGTGAAATAAACATGATGCTTATACATTTTGTAATTACTAAGAACGGAGGACTGAACAAATTTAACCAGTAGTGTACTTAAGACTGTATTCATCTCTTGAGTTGTTCTGTCAATGTTTTGTGTATGCACACTTTAGTATGTTGTATTTTAATTATTTGGTGAAATCTAAACTTGCTCCAAGAAGGTGTGATCCACTGATTAATCTTTATTGCTACAGAAGTGTTTTAACTTGTATAGTTAAAAAAAAATAATACTAAGGTGGTACACTTTCCCATTTTCTCACTTATTTTCTATTTTGGTTTGTTGTACTTTGTTTTATACTTTATGTATAAGTAATGCAGAATAAAAAGAACCATTTAATCATTTCAAGTGTCTGGATATTCTTGAGCTTACTAATGAATACTGTTATTACTCTAAATATCTTACACTCTTTGAATTATTGTACACACTGCATCCCCACAGACTGTGGTCAAAAAGGGATGGACATGATCAGTGACTCGCGTAGGCTGTGGTGTTTAAACGATGCTCAGCTGGGGCCCCAAATGTTCCAAGAAAAGATCCCCCACACCATTACTGCACCACCACCAGCTGGAACTGTTGATATAACAGGATGGATTTATGTTTCCAGCCAGATTTTGACCCTGCCATCCGAATGTTGAAATCGAAACTTAGCAGACCAGGAAACCTTTTTCCAATTTTAGTGAGCCCATGTGAATTTTAGCCATGACAAACCTGGCACCCGATGAGGTCTTCTGCTGCTGTAGCCCATCTACTTCAAAGGTAGATGTCTTGCATTTCTGCATAGTTTGGTTGTAACAAGTTGTTATTTGAATTATCGTCTTTTCCTATCGGGAGAAGCAATTTGGCCTCTGGCATCAAAAGCACATTTTCACATAGAGACCTGCTGCTCACTGGATATTTTCTCTTTTTCCAATTATTTTCAGTAAACTCTATTGATGCCTGTGTGGGGAAAATCCCAATACATCAGTAGTTACTGAAACTCTCAGATCACTCTGGCACCAGCAAGGATACCATGTTCAAAGTTACATTAGATCCCCCTTCTTAGGGGACAACTGCTCTTGCAAGTTGTCTTGACCATTTCCACATGCCTAAATACATTGACGCGCTACCATGGGAATGGGTGATTTTTTTTTTAAATTTTATTTTTGTTAAGGAGCTGCTGAATGGGAGCACATAACAAAGTGTAAGTTAAGTGTAAGTGCTTCATTTACAGTAACTTCTACCTACTCCACACTATATGCAGTAGAAGTCTTGATACTCTCTGAAAGGATGTGAAAACAACTCAACACCTTTTTTCTGTGAAAAATTACATAAGTCACTCACTTAGACACACTGTAGGTTTACAGAGCTGCAGTCTTATCTTTTCTGCACTGCCATATTTTCAGCAGGCACACCTGCACACAGACATTTAGTGAGTGTATTTCTATAGGATACATCTTTTGAACCTATTACAGAATAACCTGGGTCATATTCTCAAGTAACAGGCTCTGCAGTTCTACCAATAATTTTACACATGTTTTGTAAGGTCACAATGACCTTGACCATAATCACCATAACTAGTTCATGCCTGTGTCAGTTTGTGTCAAATCTGAAAAAAATTGCCTCTTGGAGTTTGAGATTTACATTTGCACAGCTGTCACTGACTCCGAGCTGAAACCATATATCAGTCTTTTAAAAGATATGCAACAAACATGAACATAACTTTTAGCAAATGGGTCAAACCACTGATGCGACTTCAGAGGGGATTTTTTTTTTTTTACTGGTACTGCGATTTTTTTCACCCCTAACCCCCTCCCTGAACCTGGTTCAGCCTGAGGTTTATTCCTGTTAAAAAGGAGTTCTTTCTTCCCACTTTGGCCAAGCGGGTTGTTTGATTGCTGGATTTTTCTCCATTTTCTGTAGGTTCTACACTTTACAATATAAAGCACCTTGAGGTGACTGTTGTGATTTGGCATTATATAAATTAAATTCATGTGAACTAAATTAAATTACATGCGTACATAAAAGTGGCAAGTGTCTAAGAAGCGTTTACAACAAAATATACTACATTATACATGATCTAAAAATATATATAATATTTTTGTCAAATTTAAATCACATAGATATAGTAAAAAAAATTACAACTTCTATTAAAAACTTATAATTAAAAAACAAAAATAACTAAGAAGGCACTAGCATCATCAAATCAGGACAGAATCATAAAAAGAAAAATCAAATTAGATATCAAACTCAAAAGGACAGAAGGACGACGTTAAAAAGTTGCAAACATTTAGCTTGAATAGCAAAGTCCATAATAATAATATATAAAATCATATATATATATTAACATATATACAATATAATAATATATAATAACGTATATATATTTATAGTTGAGTTTGTTGTCTCATTAAAAGCAAGAAAAAAATTGGCCTTTTGTGTGCAAATTTTGATTTGAGAATGCGTAGAACGTGGCAAGAACCTGCACTACATGAGTAATATAAAATGCATAATCAGCAACAACTAGAGAAGAATCAGAGAAAATGTTGTCAACTATATTAACCATTAACATGAATACAAAAACAAATGAGAAGATGTGTCAGGAGGCTGTCCACAGATAGAGCATTTCACACCTGTCATTCTTTGATCCGTTTAAATGAACCTTCTTCAAGTCAACATCTCAGAAAATGTTGCAGCTCGAATAGTCAGAATTGTCTTTATTCCCTGAAAACATAATGAAGTAAACTTTTCATTTCTCTGTGTTTACTAGTTGTTCAAACTCTTCTCACCAATCACAAAGCCTAAAGAAACTGTTACGTAATGCGTCTTTGCTTTAGCAGCACCGCCCATTTCCTTTGGGAAAAAAAGTGGTCAGCGATTTTTTTAGCTGACATCTTTATGTTTTTAGCCTTTTAGCCTTCGGTGCTAAGTACTTTTAGGATTACTTTTTTTGATCAAAGGTCTATACCCAAATCGCAGGAAGTCCACGCTGTGAGCGAGAGCAGCTTCTCTGCATTTGAAAAGGTAAATTTCAGCTGCCTGAGCGGCAATTTTGTGCTCGTGTGGCTGTCTGCTCGGCTGTGGCGGTAATGGCGGCTGCTACTTCGTCAACTCCTCGCCGTTTTACGAAAAGGGAAGGTGTAGTTAGCTTAATGGCTCCCCGTATCGCTGACGTCTGTTGACGCGGTAACTTGCGTGCCAGTGACAGAGTTGCACATATTTGCTCATTCAGACAAAAGCTTGTCCATCCTTTGAATCGGAGGAGAGAAACTTGCCTCGGATGTTGCTATGAAATCGATTTATAAGATTTAAACTGCTCAACATCCGTTTTACTGTACGTTAGCTACCGTTAACTAGCAAGTGTAACCTTAGTGATCTAGATCATTCTAGCAGTGAGGAGCTTTTATTTCACCCGAAAACGTTTGCTTGGGATGGAAGTTGCACATTGTAAAATTAGCAATAAATGAATAAAGAAAAAAAAGTTGAAACTGTTGACTGTCGGGCCTAGGCATGTTTCGTAACTCCTTTGCAACGTTAGTTGCATTTGGGCTAGCGCGACCTAACCAAAGAGGAAGTTGTTTTTTGAGTTGGCTGTAATTCATGTTTTTTAAACTGCAGAATAATTAAATAAACTGTGATTTGACCGCTCATATATTCTTCACAGTGATTGTATTAATGTTGTTAAGTAGTAGAGGAAAAGAAGCAGAGAAGGCCACAGCGGATTGGTTACAACATGTCACAGGCGTACCACCCCGCCACAGAAAGTTGTTGTTAACACTAGCGCCACTATGAAACGGTAATGACTTATTTCTTCCCAGTTACTATGGAAGAAGTACAGCAGGTCAGCAATGGCATTGAGTCACAGACTGCAACCATTCCCACTACCATCACAACCTCTCAGTTCTCACAGATAGGCCACCAGGTAACTAATAGATTCAAAATGCATTAAGAAGTATCACTGCTATACTACAGCTGCCCTCGCACTGCTGATAATACAAGGCCACTTATGAATGCCAGGCTGAAAGCGCATATCTGACCTTTTGTTACAGCTTCATGTTTAGGTTCATTCATGAAGTTTTTTGTTTTCAACTCTTGCTGTCACACACCTTAAACTTGTTTGCTTAAAATGGATTAAAGAAAAATTGAAACGAAATAACCAAATACATTCTAGGTTGTAGTGTAGTAAGTCTGCTTGGCTTAATCTTGCTTCTTATTTCATAAAGCTGTTTCAATTCATATCTGTAGTACTATTGAGGTCACAATATCTATGAACTATCCACTTAAAGTACATGGTGTCCAAATGAGGATAAATGAAGACTTACATGTGACAAAAAGCAACTATGTGGAATCATATTGTTATCAGCTTGTCAGGTTTATAAATAATAATTTTAAAGATAATTTTTCTTAAGATATCCTTTTATAGTTTGTTATTTTTAGTCATACTAATTGGATATTGCCCTTGCTACTGAATGTCTTTTAAAAAAGGGAGGGGAAAAGCTTTTGTGAACAATTAAAGACGAATTTACCTCTACTGAAACTACACCGGCGTGCCACAGGAAGCTTCGTGGCTAAATATGGCAAAAATAAAAAGTATGTTGTGTGTAAATTTGAGTGAAAATTTCCTTATATCCTTATTAATATTTCTGTTGTTCTCAAAAGTTCGGAGCACACTTGTGTGTATACACACACACACACACACACACACACACACACACACACACACACACACACTCACTGACACCAAGCTACTATGTCAAACATACAGTTTTTTGACATTTAGAACTTTTCTGTGTTTTTTTTCCAGATGTCACTGGGTGGTTCTCCTGTAGCTGTTGTGCAGCTGCCTGGTGGTCAGTTTCAGGTTCAGGGTGTGATCCAGTCTGCACAGTCATCAGTCATTCAGTCCCCTCAGGGGCAAAATACACAGGTAAGACCGGCTGCTTTTCTCAGCTCTGTATTTATTTTATTTTCAAATGGACCTTTTGCTTAAATTGTTTTTATATCATAATTGACCACCTACTTTCAAGGCCCTGGGTACAGACAGTGAAGACTCGCAGGATTCATCAGACAGTGGAGCAGCAACTCAAAAAACCAGAGAAATACTGGCGAGGCGGCCTTCATATCGGTAAGGAAAACAAACAAACAAAAAGAAACTGAAAACCCAGTTCTTGTATAATAAACAACAATTCAGGAACTGTCATTTTTTCACATTATAGAAAAATCCTGAATGACCTTTCAGCAGAGGAAGTGGCACACATTGAGGGAAGGGACAGCAGTCCCACATCCACAGGAGTTACGGGTGTTACAGTACCAACCACACCAATCTACCAGACCAGCAGCGGCCAGTACAGTAAGAGCTTTTCCCTTCGGTTATACTTGAAAGGAGAACCTACAAAATGTTTCTCGCTGACTTGCGAAATTAAGAATTGCAAAATTAAGAATTGCCTTGAAATGTAAAATATATATAGGGAAAAGAGCTCTATATACATGGAGCGCTATACTGAAAGTTAGAATTTTTGTAGTACTTGAGCTACTCACAAAAAATGTAATTTTTACTTTTGCTTTACCAGCTTCTAATACTGTTTGTGTAATTTTTTTCTAGTTACCATAGCTGCAAATGGCACAATCCAGCTGGCATCTCCAGGGTCCGAAGGCATTCAGGGACTTCAGGCTGTCACCATGGCCAACTCTGGTGGAGCCCAGTCAAGCACCACCATCCTTCAGTATGCCCAGACACCTGATGGACAGCAGATACTGGTGCCTAGCAATCAGGTTGTTGTACAAGGTGAGTCAATAAAATTTGCCAGAGTTTTCAAGCAGTTTTTTCCTGATTACTTTTTTGTGAGCTTAAATGTGTTCAGCTAAATTATGCTCTCTCATAACATGTTCCAGTCAGATGACGGTGCCTTATCAAGGGGTTCTGACTACAAGAACAATGTAGGATTGGCAATCAAAAAAGTAAATCCAGTCACAAGTCTTCCTGGAGCTTACTCCAACATCCTGTAGTACATACCACGGACCAGTAGAATATGGAAAAATACACATACTACACTAAATACTTACCTACCATGCAGCATATTGTGTAGTGGCCTTGTGTCTGAAAATCTTTACATTCTTAGATTTTATCTGCTCAGTGGTATGTGTGTAGTAACTTGCCAAATACAGCTTGTAAGGTTCTTTATAAGAACCATCTTACTTCCAACAAGATGTCTTTTTATTTTTCAGTCTAATTATTGTTTATTTGAAAAACAAACCCAAACTGCTAGTTGAGTCACATAGGTTTGAAATCTTTTGAAATAAGAGGGGTAGAAAAAAGGCCAACAAACCCGAGCAGTAATAATTCAAATTTCAGGTGAACACAAGAATTCCTCGTGTGTGCCAAGTGAAGTAACATATGTCTTGTTGGACTATACCACTGTACATAGTTCTGGTCAACTGAGAAGTAATTACTGATCAAGCATCTTAACTCATGCCTGCATGCAAAACTCTTGTTTTTCCAGTTGTAATTCTTTGACTATTGTTCCACACAGGTGCAGGAGGAGAAGTGCAGACGTACCAGATCCGCACAGCACCCACATCCACTTCCTTGCCTCAGACTGTAGTTATGACGTCTCCTGTGGGACTGTCCCAGACTAAAACTGATGATCCAACAATGAAAAGAGAAATTAGGCTCGCAAAAAACAGGTAAATCCACAGTGTATTTGTGAGTAAAACAAGGTCTCATATTCCGCCTGGATGGGGAAGCTTTAACAAGTTGTATGAAAAAGCTACAAGTTTACAAAATCATCAACTGATTTGGACCCGAAAAAACAATCTATAGGTGTGAAAATGCCCCAGGTGCTTTTACTTTGTGTACATTCATTTTATGGTTATAGTTATAGTTGGGGAGGTAGGGATTGGACAAAATCCTCTATCACCGTATCAATAAGTTTATAGTGCACATTGTGAAATACTTTTTTTTCCTGTTTTCAGAGAGGCAGCCCGTGAATGTCGACGGAAGAAAAAGGAATATGTTAAATGCCTGGAAAACCGCGTAGCTGTTCTCGAGAACCAAAACAAGACTCTGATTGAAGAACTCAAAACATTAAAAGATCTTTATTGTGTTAAAACAGGTTAACCTGTGTGAATAATGTTCATGGATTGGGACGTAGTGTGACAGTGGTGCACCTCAGCCATTTGGACGTGATGGGGTTTCTGGGAACACTTCATTTCAGGCTGAGATTCTACAGGGTTTCGTTTTTTGTTTTGTTTTTTTACTCTGTTTGATATATAAAAAAAAGTGACTTATAGCAGTGACATTTACTCGGGAAAAAAATACAAATTGGCCATTTTTCCACCTGCTGTTTTTAAAAAATGCTAATGCTATAACATTTATAGTTGTGTACATTTTTAATAATGGGAGATGTGAAATTGTGAGCTTTAATGTTGAGTCTCAGTTTCTAAATGTATCCTTTCCTTTTTTTCTTGTTTTTTTTTTTTTAAACTTTGCTGTTGGATTTTTTTTTTCTTAAACAACATCTGCAGAAATTTGACTATATAATTACTACACAGACATATTTTGTTTATTTTATGAACCAGCATTTCCCCTCATTTCCCTATACGGAGATGTTACAATTGTCATTCCTTATATTTGTGCAATGCAATATAAAAGGTAAGAGAGAAAGGAAACAAACAAAATTAAGTGTGGTTTGTTTGGGTGTTTTATGGCCGTTCCTTAGACAATCAGGGAAAAAAAGCACAGTGTCCAGGTAATATTTATTATATACATCATGGGAGGGAAGGGAAAGGAGAACAAAACAGTAAATGAAATGTTGCTGATTGTGTAAATAAATATATTTTCACTCAATTTATGTAGTGTGGCTAATGTATTGCAATAAAAATGTAAGCAGATCTGTTATAATTACAGGGATGAATGAAAATAATTTCAGGTGTTTTTTCAGAATTTTAAACTTGTGTGCACTCAGATGTGCTGCCTTTCAAAATAAACCTCCAGCCTGAACTTGGACCTCAACTAGTAGTTTGAAATTCATATGTGAACTCTGGACAGGCCATTACAAGTGTTGCTTTAGGATGTATGTCACTGTATAACCTGAATGTTTTAATATAAACTCCACAGTCCACCATGCCGTCATTTAATACAATATCCCATGATGTGTGGCCTGATCATCAAACTGACATCTGGAGCATCAATGTGTCTCAAGTTAAGCTCGGAAAAACCAGCTACCTCTATATCTTTCCATGTTGCTCTGGTAATCATGCATCCATCCCCGAGAAAGCACCAGAGAGGCTCAAACACATACTGCAAAAAGTATGTCCAGGATGAAGAATCTGAGACAACATGTTCCAAAAAGTAGAAGGCGCCACCCTGAAACACAGTCAGCAAAAAAGATTACATTGTGTTCATGTGTGGTTGTGTAATGCTGGTTATACATACACTGGGGCTGACTTTCTGGCTGATACTGGTTCAAACTAGATGAAGTGTGACAAAGAAGGGGTGTGGCGATTCCAGTATAACCATTGGACTCCTCCATTGGAGTCATACATCTATCAGATATTTTAGGATTTGCTAACAGTAAAAAATATTCTTGACAAGCATAAAGGGAAAAAGAAGTCTACTTTAAAAGTGCGGTCTTTTGCATATTTTAACTTAAAAATATTTAACAGAGTTGTTCAAATGCCATGCAAGACGTGTGAGGTTCAGGTAAAATATCACCTTCAGTGGGTCAACCACAGATGATGCAAAATCTGCATAAGTAGATACTTCACAGAGAAACCAGTCTAATACTTTGTAGAATGGCTTCATTTCATTTCATCACTTGAGATGCCACTGACTATACTACATGTTGAGTACTTCTGGAAGAAGGGCTTCTAGAGCTACAGATATTTACCCAGTCTCTAGCCCTAGCTTTTCATATTGGCGGAAGTTGGGGCCAAATACTTTTTAAGCAGCCGGTGATATATTTTAACCAGATTCATTGCATAAGATTATTTCTGGGTTAAAATGACCCCAACCCGTTGTGGCAGATGGCTGTTCCTCCCTGAGCCTGGTTTTGCCAGAGGTTTCCTCCTGTTAAAAGGGAGTTTTTCCTTCTCACTGTTGCCAAGTGCCTGGGGCTCATCTGATGTAAAGCATGTTGAGAGTTGGTTGTTGTTCTGATGTAACGCTATGTAAATAAGACTCAGTTAAATTGGATATGTTGTCCACTGCTCTACAAGAAGCCGGGAAATGGTGGTAATAACACACCGAGTGTGTTTAATGCCACATAATGAATTTACTAGCCGTCCTCATGTAACCGACTACAATGCCATTCATGCGCGTTAGCAGCAAATAAAATAAATCCTACTGAGCCTGAAGGCAGCACCGAGACGTTACTTACTGTTCTGAGAACGCGCCGGGCCTCCTGCAGGACCTGCTGCACATTGCTGACAGAGCACAGGACTAAGGTGCAGACAACAACGTCCGCAGAGCCGTCCCGTACTCCCCGCATGTCCTCCCCGGAGACGCACATAAACTTGTCGTAAGTCAGATGCTGGTTTGCGTCCATGCTCATCCGCAGGTACTTCTCGAAGTGCGGGTTGGGGTCAGTGCAGGTCACCGTGCAGCCGTGAGGGTAAAACTTGAAGTTAGCTCCGCTGCCGCACCCGATCTCCAGCAGGCGGAGGGTGCCATCGGTATCTGCAAATTTGGCCATGTTTCGGAAAAGCTCCCTTTTGACTCTGTGCATTTTGTCGTTGTATGAAAATGTCACATTGTAGGCGAGCAAGGGAAAAAGGCGTTTGTACATGCCACGCAGCCCTATGACCTGCATTGCGTGCAAGGGCAGACTCAAGGCTGAACAAAGCAGTCTGCATAATTTCATTAGACAAACCTTCATTTCTCACCGAGCTTACCTGAAACTTTGCTGTGGCACCTGAAGATGAACGACTTAAGAAGCTCAAAAGATTATAATCTTTAACACGTGACCAACGCCTCTCATTGACACCAGGAGGTGCTGGAAATGCAGTGCAGCCTACATGAGAGTGAAAGCAACACCAAGTTCCTCCAATCTTTGAAAGAAAACAAACTCAGTGGGATAAAGACTTTTAATTGCTGCTGTTTTGACACAGTTACCTAAATAACAGCAAAAAATATACATTTTATCTGATTTTAATCACAAAAGGTACAAATCAATCCCCATAGCTCACAAACACTAAGACAATTTTTTTCCCGGCAAGCAATTTGGGAATGAGGAATGGAGGACGAAACACCACAATGTATTTGTCACTTTAGCTGGATTCAAAATTAGAGTTGTGTGCTGTCTATGTAAGGTTGTCTTTTTAGTGTTCATCTTTTTTGTACAACACTAATGGCTCACTCTAATAAAAAAATAGTATTAAGGTGACTGGTGGTTTCTATTACTGGTGGTCACATGATAGGAGAGGAAAAAGGCAGTTAATGCTCAGCGTATTCAGAAGCTGGTTGTGTGTGTCTGTGTGTTTTGGAAGGGGGTGGGGGGCTCCCTAAAAAGACAATCAGACTGAATTTATTTGACAGCATAGCCCGAGATGTGAGGTTTTATTATGAAGAAGAGTGGCGCTTCAATGTGTCTTAGTTTGAGATCAGAGAATCCGGCTTCCTCCACATATTTCCATGTTTCCCGGATGATCCAACATCCGTCACCGCAGTAGTACCACAAAGGCTGGAGAACGTGCTGAAAGAAGTACGTCCAAGTCGAGGTGTCACCAGCTACGTGCTCTAAGAAGAAGAAGGCTCCACCCTGCACGACAAAGATTTAACATGTAAACTATAAAGTGTGTCAATATTGGGTAATGAGTGGTAAATTAATAGTTTAACTGGCAAACACGTAGGCGCTCATTTCGTCTTAAGATCTACTACAGAACACACAAATTGATAAACAGAAAAAATACATCCCCAACAAAAAAAACACAACCAACCAAAACAGTGGTGACATCAATGTCTCATCCAGGAGGACAGAAAAACAAAACAAAACAGAACATCATCTAAAGACTGAGAAATTTGTTTACTGAAAAAAATCCCTAAGAATGTGCGGCCATCAATTCATGTCCTAAATCTCAAGGTTATTTGGATTATGCAGCAGGACGATAATCCGAAACACTAGCAAGTCCACCTCTGAATGGCTCAAAAAAAAAAAAAAAAGAAAAAGAAATGACGGTTTTGGCGTGGCCTAGCCAAAGTCTAGAGTGAAATAAGTTTGAGATCCTTTGACATAGCCATAAACAGCCATTCATGCTCAAAAACCCTTGAGTGTAGCTGAATTAAAACACAAGAGTTGCCCAGAAATGTGAAAGACTGATTCCAGTTATCACAAACACTTGATAACAGTTCTTGTTGTCAAGGGTGGAAAAACCAGTTACCAGGTTTAGGGAGTGATTACTTTTTCATATAGGGCCAGGTAGGTTTGGATAACTTTTTAACCCTTAATAAATGAAATCATCATTTAAAAACTGCATTTTGCATTTACTTGGATGACCTTTGAACAATTCATCAAAAATGTAATACTGGGCAATGATTTCAAACATGTAAGTGTGAGAAATATGCAAAAACATAAGGATTCAGGCAGGGCAAATACTTTTTCACAGCACCGTACTTACAAGCATTAAACTTATTTTTCCTGTTCAAAAAATTATTAATACAAGCATGAAGTGAAATTTACAGCGTACATTGGACACACAATGCTTTGTAGTAATGTGAAAAATATGGCTTCCAGTATTACCCTTGTGAAATGTTTATGCAGGATTTTAACAATAAGGAGTTTTAGCCTACCATTCAAGAACTTCTAACCAGTGTTGTTTTATATGTTGTAGCATGTTTCAATGGGATGTGTAAGTTTTTAACCTCCTACAAGTGCCACAAGTGCCTAAATTAACAATACTAGCAACTACCAAAATCACTGGTTTAATCTTTCTGTAATGGTTAATCCACTAGTACAAACTCTTTAATCAAAATGTTATTTTCAATGCTAAATGCAATTATTGTTCTAATCCAGGAACTCTTCAAATTTACTGTGTTAAAATAAATAAATACATAGATAAAATGGTCAACAACATCAATTTGTTTTTTAATAAGATGCCAAAATACAGTTATTTACTGTTAAAGTAAAGAACTTTTGTAAAATGCATGTAAAAGTCACTTTGCCAGTATTTAAACTGTGTGCAAATGACTTGTTGGCCTGTCAAACATAGGGATGGGTATCGTTTAGGTTTTATCCGATAC
>NW_024582440.1:228227-238164 GCF_018398535.1 Haplochromis burtoni
ATCGGATTCTTGGTGTTGCCTCCTTTGACAGTATCACAGTATCACCTTAAAGCACTTGTTGCAGGCTGCTGAGTTTGCATATTTTGCTGTGAAGTACAGCCAGACTTTTGACCGCTTCGCCTTGGACATTTTTAATCTGTAGCTCCGCTCTAAAAGAACGTACGTACCTGGGCCCGCCTACTATCCTCGGAAACGTAAAATGATTGGCTAGAAGTGTATCACAGCTCAGGAAAAAAAAGCACCGAAATAAAGCACCGAAATGTGCGCTGCTTTTTGGTCTGGTTACTACCGTTTATGTCAGAACCGACACCGGTACCCATCCCTAGTCAAACATATCTCTAATTAATTACTCCAAGTCATTCTCAGCCTGAAACAACATTCCTGTCATGAGATCAAAGGTGCAATCAGTTTTTGGCATTCCTTTTTTGCAAAATCCAGGAAATCGCTTTTTATGTTAAACAGAATACCTCACTGCATCTGACACATCCATGGAAATTGGGCGTCTTCCTCTTGATCAAGGAAAATTGCTTTTCACACATATCCAATAAATTAAAAATGTAATGTATAAAACAATATTCTTAAGAAATATACGCACTATAATGATCTAATAATTTAATTAATATTGCTTTAAATTTATATGGAATCCCATAAAACAGACCTAAATGCCTTAAACTGGAGACAGATTAAAAAGGTGCATGGTACAAAGTGCTATTACTGTCCATCTAGTGACTTAGTGCCTATTGGACTGATATTGGAAACTAAGAACTGATTTCAGTATTGCTGTTGGATATAACAGGTGGTCTCTAATAAATTTAAGTAATGTTTATGCTGTACAATCAAACAGAAAATGATGATAAACTTTTTAAATCGTGAACACTGCAGTTGTTTTCTTGATGACTCTTCAACTTTTACTGATTGATGCAGAACCACAGCTGGAAGGCAGTAAAATCCACCAAGAGAAGGTGGCAGTACCCGCTTATCACGATCACGTGTCCTAAAGCTCACAATTGTTAAAGCGATAGAGAACACTTCGACAATTATGACTTTCATGAAAATATATTGACTCTAGACAATGACAGGCTCTTAGGATACGAAGCGTCTTCTTCTCCCCCAAGAGAAGCAGCACAAATAATAACATAAACAGCATGGCTGCCAATCAGTGTTTAATATGGACTCGATTCAGTCTGAAGTAATTGCTGCAAAGCCCACTCACTGGTCGCAGTATGCGGTGTGCCTCTCGCAGGGTTTGGCTCACGTCGTCCACAGAGCAGAGCACCAGGGTACAGACTACAACATCTATCGAGTCGTCCTCCACTGCCCTCAGGTCCTCCCCCGACGCCACCACAAATCTCTCATATCTCAGGTGATCGTTCTTGGCCATAGTTTCTGTCAGATATTTCTCAAAGTGCGGGTTGGGGTCAGTACAGATCAATCTGCTACCAGGCGGATAAAACTCAAAATTTGCACCTGTGCCGCAGCCAATCTCCAAAATTGTGAGCTGCCCGCCAGCCTTCTTGAACTCTGGCAAAACGCAAAACAAATCCTTCTTTTTATCGTGCATCTTCTTATTGTACGATTTCGCCATCCGATTTATACAAATTGGGAAAATACGCTTGTATATTCCGGACAGGCCGACGGCGTGAATCAGGTGAAGCGGAATGCATAATATATTTACTACAGAGCTCAGAAATCTCATTACAGAAGTCATTTTTGTGGAGCACGACGGTCGTGCAGCTAAGCCGCGTAAACAGCAGCGAATGATCGCGAGATAGGAGGTCAGACGGGAAGTGTGTCACGCTTTTCTAAATAAAAGTCTACATAAAAAAAGCTATCAGGTTACAAACAGTAGCTGCAAGCATGCAGGAAACAGTCATCAGAACCCAGCCCTAATACTGATATGAACCTAAGGCAGGCACTAATAAAATTATGATAAATATATATATCTGTAGGTGGCGGTAGTGCTGAAGTTAACCTGCTCATATTTCAATATTACTGCATATCAGTACAGTGTAATTCACTGGTAACAGGCCAGTCTCAGACAATATATCAGACTACTGATATATCAGTGAAACTTTAATGGACATGGGCATATCCATTATGGTGGAATCATGTTTTTGACCACCCATCCTTTATCACGTTTTTATAAGATCATTTTTTTCCTCCATCGACTTCTCAAAAATTGTCGAGTCATGTCAAAAAAGAGAAAGAAAAAGAGTTTATCCCCTTTTCAATTGTCTGTGAAGGTTCTCGCTCATCCAGGTCATTGCAGTCTTTCACCCCTCATCTAAGACGCTTCTTCAGTTAAATTCTGATGTTTTACTATGAAAACTGACCAGGTTATAAAATACAATCTCAGATGAATGAACAGCACATGATGGACTACACTGGGTCATTATTTATTTTAGTAACTTCATAGGCAAGAGTCTCTGAAGATGAGGAACAGAATAACAAACACCAAAATACATTTGTCACTTTAGCTGGATACAAAATCAGTATTATACACCGTTTGTGTCTTTTTAGTGTTTATCTTTTCTTTTTACAACACTAAAGGATCACTCTAAGTTGACCGGCACTTTTTATCTCTGCTGGTCACATGACAAAGGAGAGGAAAGTGAGTTAAAGTTCAATGTATTCTGAGCGGCGCCTCAATGTGTCTTAGTTTGAGATCAGAGACATTGGCTCCCTTCACATAATTCTATGTTTCCCGGCTGATCTCACATCCATCACCAAAGTAGAACAACACAGACTTGAGAATGTGCTGAAAGAAATACGTCCAAGTCGAGGTGTCACCAGCCACGTGCTCTAAGAAGAAGAGGGCTCCACCCTGCACGACAAAGATTTAACATGTAAATTACAAATTATAATAACTAACAAAGTTTTATGGACCCACATGCAGGAGCAAAATATTTACAGCCTCCAATGCTGATAAATAAAAAAAATAACAGTTCAAAAGCAAAGTGCAGCACCAGGAAACAAACATCTAGAAATACAGGAAATGCAAGAATACACAACTAAGAGAGACAACATGACAAAGCAAAATTAGGTCCCTCTCTCTCTGAAAACAGGACAAAGGTATATAACCTAACATGAGACACAGAGTAACCATTACCAAAAGCTAACTAACAAATACAGAGTTAGACACACATATAAATGCAGAACCTTTATACTGAAAGAAACATAGGGGAAGGCTGCAAAACAAGCAAGAAAACAATTACTATAAAAGCTATTAATAAACACAAATTCTACTAGTTAGTAAAACCAGTTCCAAATCAATTATTTTTCTCTCTGGTAAAATCCATATTTTATAACAATCTTTTTTTTTTAACCATTTACTACTAAACTACATTTACTACGTAACTTGCAACACAATTACTATGAAGGTTGACATGAAATTAAACTGCAAATGAAAAACTTAATTTAAATGGCGAGCAGAACTGTATATTGTCTAATCCACTATGTTCACAAAGAGGGAAGATTCAATTGATGTCAAAAGTTAAAAGAAAAAAAAACTTCTGGTGGACTGCTCCAAGATTAAGCAGGAAGTTGATGTGGAAAATCAAGAACATTTTGGCTTAGCCGAAGACTGAAGGGTTAAAGAGGAGAGAGCAGGTCAGATAAGTGACTGCAAAAATGGCTACTGAAGCTGGCTTTGCAGGCTCTATCGCTCTTGTGCCCGGTGTGCCTTTTAGGTGAAACCAGCAGACACTGGAGATGTGGACAGAACTGCACGTGTGCACCAGGAAAGCCTCCATGCTAATGTGAAAATTCTGACATATAATGTCAAGGCTGACTGGGAAGCCTTTTATTCACAGTTTCAATTTTAAGTCCAGGCTAATGGTACTGAAGGAATGCACCTAAGCTCACATGGCCACTTCCAGTCAGAGTGACTTAGCTTGTGGTCTCTTCATGACATTCTTGTGCACAGTGCATCTTTCAATGGGGCTTTTGAAGCCTTTGGATTTGTACTGGACAGGATGAAGGCAGGAAGGCAAAAACATCTACATAAATGGTGCTTCATGTGACATAAGGCCATGTTAGTAGGCCACAGGCTAAGGCACTGATGCTGTAAGCTCCGTAGAATGTGGAAGGGATTGGCCCACCCTCAGATGTATTCAGGACTTAAAGAGGGGTTTCTGTACACAAAAACTGTGCTCCTTTCTATAGTAAGTAGATCAAAGAACAACAGTGGAAGAGAAACCCCTTACAAGCTTTCTGTAGTTCGATGGAAGCCCAAAAATCTCTTTAAGGTTTCACTTCACTACAGATGACTTAGTGGAGGTCCCAGTGCTTTACTCACTTGAGCCCTTCTTCCTTTTGGTCTCGATATGGATGTCAGCAGTGTTGGATCAGGAGCTCTTGAACACTGCAGGTTTTTTTGAAGAGACATCAGCCAAAAGCTTACTGCTATGGATGCAGCAGAGTCGAGCCGGATACATGAAGATGATGTTCACGTCAAACTGGTACTTGTGTGAGATTACCATGGTGTCTCAAGCTCCAAAGGGACTCTGGTTGGTGTTTGATTGTTTATGTTAGTGTAATGCTGGTGAGAGCCACCCACAGGAGAAAAGAAATGGCAGTTGCTCATACCACCGACCTGTGGGAGATGGCGCTCCAGGTGATGTCCATCTTCAATGGTTTCCTGCAGGGTACCCCAATGGAGAGAGTGGTGAAAGACATCCATGGTCTTTTCCCCCAAACTATGAGGGGAAACCACCATGCCCTCCCAGCTATATAGAGTATTTCACTAATTACATCAGGGGTCGGCCCTGAGCCCCTTGCGCTCGTAATAGACATGCTGAGAGATGAGGTCAGGCAGGCGTCTCCATAGAGTATGATGTTTGCAGATGATATTGATCTGTAGTGGAAGTAGGGAGTAGGTGGAAGAGAGCCTGGACAGGTTTGAATAACTGGGGTCAATCATCGAAAGAAATGGACAATTCAGGAGACAAGTGAAGAAGAAAGTGTAGGATGGTGTGGATGGAGACAAGTGTTAGGGGTGACTTGTGACAGAAAGACAGATAGTGGCAAGAGCAAAAAGGAATGTTTGCAAGGTGAGACCTAATATATGGTTTGGAGGAGGAAAAGAGGAAGACCACAGACAAGTTTTATGGATGTAATGAAGGAGAACATGCAGAGGGGGGAGAGAGGGTGATATGGAGCAGATGATCTGCTATGGTGACCCCTAAATGGACAAGAAGACAAAGATGAAGAAGATTTGTCTGTATTTTCAGTGCTTAGAGTAAAACCATCTATGCATGGTTACAGATTTAATTTCACATTTGCATATATGGTTACACACACATTCCAAATTACACATGAACAAATCTCTGTAAAGATTTACAAATATATTTTCACATTTCTGATCACACATACATGAATCAGAATACACACACACACAAATCCACACAGAGATCAAAATGCACACACACAAATAATTTTGCTAGAATAATAGCCCCATAGTAGAGTCCACCATGTGAAACTAGCAGATTAGCCTAAAATACAACCTCAGATGACCAAAAGCACATGACATATTACATTGTCTCATTATTTATTTAATAATAGCACCCTTTTTGTTTCCAATAAGAGGAATTAAGAAGGTAAATAGCAGCCAGGTGCTGCTAATCAAATGCATTCGATTAACATGTCATCAATAAGTGTGGACACCCATGGAAACAGTTTTGGCAGTTTGTTGGTCTGGAGCAAAGCCTCGACCTCAACCCTAATGAAAATTTGAAGCTTGAACTTAAAAGCCAGGTCTGTACCAGAAACCAACCAAATACTGAAATTGTCAATGGCTACTATAACTGTCAGATTTAACCAAATATTAGCGGGGATGTATTGTATTGTTGAGGCTATATGTGCAGTTTTGACCCTGTGTGGATTTGGGAAAATCAAAAATAAATTCATGCTTTTGCACCCCATTCTTGTTTTTTAAAGTCAACATAGATGTATGCTGTGCAGTCATTCGACCCAGGAAAACAGTTCAAGGAAATTATATAAAGCCCAAAATTACATTCATGCCAATGATGATGGTAGGAAAACTTCTAATCACAACTGTAGAGCTATAAATGTCTTTATTTTTGTAATTCTTCTTTGTCAAAAAACACAATGGCATGATTTCAATACGCTTCTTTAACCCCTTTGCAAAGGTAAATAAAACTAATAAAGATAATTTGGTTGTGTGTACATCCTTTTTTTCAGATTTCATCAACCAGCTGTCAAGATGGTGGCCCAGAGATGATGATTTGGGCTTGTTTTGCACCTGGGCACCTTATAGTCACTGAAATGACCATGAACTTCTGTGAGTATCAATGTATTCTAGAGTCAAATGTGAGGGCAAATCAGCTGAACAAGAAAGAACTCAAGGTGACATAATGTCCCAGTTAAATTCCAGACCTCAATCAGATTGAAATGCTGCAGGACATTAAAAGGGCTGTGCCTAAAAAACACCTACACGACTTATTGAACTAAAGCAATACTGTAAAGAGTAGAGGGCCAAAATTCCCCTACAACAATGTGAGAACCTGATAAAGTTATACAGGACAATGATTGTTTCAAGATATTTCCTCTAAAGGTGGTTCTACAAGCTACTGAGTCATGACATGTACCTAGTTTTTCCAAACACTGTTTCTAATAATGACACTGTAAAATAGTTCATGTATTGTTGTTCATCTATTCATTTGATGTGTTTAAACAATTTGAGAACCTGCCATGGACCTGATTCGTCTTCTTTTTTAAAAAAAAAAAATGTCCTAATGTTTAAAACCTTACAGCTGCTTCAGTTTTTTAACAGGTGCATTTTATATGGCAAAAATTTGTCTCTAGGTTTTTCAATCACATAAACTCCCATGTTGTGTGGTTTACACTGAAAAGAGTCATGGTACTGAACCAAACAATACACTTACAGGTTCATAAATGAAAACATCAATCAAAAAGAGCCGGAAGTGAAGAATTTAGTCAATGTTTAAATTTTGGCCTGTTTGTCACTAAAAGCAAAATCTGTCATAGACTAAAATTATTAGGGCCCGAGCACTAAAAGTGCGAAGGCCCTATTGTATCTTATTATTATTATTATTTTTATTTTTTTTTTAATTTATTTATTTATTTTCATCGAAATGAATTGCCTTTTTGAGGGCTTTAACATGCTCAAAAACTCATGAAATTTTGCACACATGCCAGGTCTGGTGAAAAATTTCGTATTTTAATGGTTTTACATATGAGCACTGGGAAACCTATGCCTTGTTAAATGCAGCCCTACGAACACATCGTTTGAGCTACATACATACATGAAATCTGGCACACATGTGTATCATACCAAGACGAACAAAAAAGTCAATTGGCCCACTGACGCAAACCCAACAGGAAGTCCGCAATTTAGAAGTGAAGGTGACATTTTGGCACTAATTTTGCTATTTCCATGCCTCGAACTTTTGCGAACTCCTCCTTGGGATTTGGTTGTATAAACTTCATTTTTGGTCAGTGTCAACTACACACCTGGGCCATGTTAAATTGCGGAGCTTTTGAGTTTTCATGATACGGTGAGGCCGTGGTGCCACGGCGAATTTCGATGTCTCGCCATGAAAATCTTATTGCCTCTCATTCTGTCATACATTGTCCGATTTGGACCAAAGAGCACACATATGGTAAGGCTCCATATTTGACATCAGAGACAGCGCCACCTAGTGGGAACAGGAAATGTCATGTTTTACACTTTGGGGTACGGTATTGTGATGGGTGACATCTGCAGCCTCAAATTTCTCCAGGAAAGCCTTAAGGAGTTGGTCTTGGGTTACAGAGAAAACTGTGACTTTTCGCCAAAGGGTGTGACCCCGAAAGCATGACGAACTTTGATGTCTCGCCATGAAGAAACAAATTAGTATAACTCACTGAAATCCAGTTTGATCAGTACCAGACTTCACAGGCATGATGTCAGACCCGCCCTGAACAGATTGATGTGCCAGATTGTCAGGAATACGCAGAGCACCACCTAGTGGCAACAGGAAATATCATGGCTTTAATTTTGTTGTACTGATTTTCACAGGTTCATCATGGCCACCTCAAAAGTGGTGAATATCACCATCAGTCCTTCATGATGCTTCAGTGCGAAAATTGTGACTTTAAACTGAACAGCGCGCCCTGGTGGCAACGCGGTTCACCATGGAAAATAAAGTTGCTTTTGAGGGGCTTGGAAAGTTTAAAAAGTCTTGAAATTTGGCCCACACCTCCAATGTGATGAAGGCTTTCTTGTTATGTGATCATTTTTAAGGAAAATGGTAAAATGGCTCCACAGTTCCCCCTAAAAAATGTCAAAACATCAGCCCCTGCTCTGTGTTTTATGTATGAGTCTGAAACCTGGTAAGCTTATGGAAGATATCAAGATGTACAAAAAATTATCTTGGAGCAATATCCCAAATCCAACAGGAAGTCAGCCATTTTAAAATTAATGTGTAATTTTATCGACATTTTCCCCTCTTTTCAGGCCTCATACTTTGACGAACTCCTCCAAGGGATTTCATCAGATTGAACAATTCTCCAGTGTGTGGAATCTAAAGACCTTTTTGATGTTGAATTGCGAAGCTTTTTACGTTCAGGGAAACGGGGTGGTCATGGTGGCATGTGGAGTTTCAATCACTCGCCAAAAAGCAGTAATCTGCTGTCACTCAAAAACACAATGTCCAATCTCTCCCAAAGGTTGCAGGTGTGATGAGAGTCGAGCTCGGAAATGTTTGATATGCCATTTGTCAGTAATGGTTAGAGCACCACCTAGTGGGAGGACTATAATCATGATTGAATGAGATGAAATGTTAGCTGGTTGTTAAATGCATGAATTCCATCAATGTGACATCAGATCGGAGGTGCTGGTTTTAGGTGTTGGGCGTGGCTCGACGCGCCGGGGGTGCGAGGGCCCTCATAACGCTGCTTGCAGCTTTAATTTAATTTGTTATTAATAATGTGATTATTTTGGGGAACAGCACAGATGGTGTATTTGCGGATGTTTTTATTATTCATCCAGTTTTTCAGCAAGTGAAGACATGTATAAAACTCCATGTTTGGAGTTTTATACATTCTGGTAGCAGAATGTGTTGCTGTTCACATGTAACTTGAGAAGAGCTTCTCGTCTACAGTACACTATACAAATAATTTACTCGGGACATCTATATCCCATGCTTAGAGTTTTTTAAATGGCTCACTTATTTCCAATAGACATTAAACTGCAGTTCTTTAATGCTCCACTAGATAGAGACATTGTTAGCTCACGACACTTCCTTCATAAACTCCCCCAACACTGTGATTTGAAGGGTGAGGAATATAGACAACATATTGCAAAACATGTGTGGCTGAAAGCAAGTTACAGGTAAGAATTTTGTAATCTACAGGGTTGTGTGTTTTTTAAAAAAAAAAAAAGTCTCATAGGGGAATGACGGCACACTTAACCATGTGAGGTCCATGTGCAGTAAAGACAGTAAGTCTATTTTCTATATTTAACATAAATTGCACAATTTCCAGTCATTTTTGACAATTTCATAAACAAAACAGTGTATTATTGTGTTTAAGTAAAACCTTAATCATCAAATTTATTTCACAGTGCTGGTGATTTTTGGTTAGCCTGCTATGGGGCTCCAAAAGCTCAAACCCAGTGTTTTAAATTAATCAAGTCTTGAAACAATTCTTAGAACTCTAAACAGCATGGTTTACAGTTAATTTTACTGCTTGTTACAAGGTTTGGGAGCTTCGTTGAGGTTCTCCATCAGATAACTGTGCACATAGAATTTTGAAATGATTACATCCAATAGAAAGTTGAGCTTTAAAGCTGTTAGCTCGGAGGTGGTTGTTCCAGTTTTGAACAGCTGTAACAAGATTGATGCTAGTCTGTTTATGTTGTACACATTACATGTGTGAGAATCACACACACACACACACACACACACACACACAC
>NW_024582440.1:238193-325600 GCF_018398535.1 Haplochromis burtoni
CTCTCTCTCTCTCTCTCTCTCTCTCTCTCTCTCTCTCTATACATATATGGAGAGAGGGAGAGTTTAAGAATAAACTTGTTTTATAGTTATAACAAGTTGCAGACTTCTTGTTTATTCTCTGCCCAACTCTGCTTGGATCAACTGATCGTTGTGTTTGTGGCATTTCAAACACACATTGCCAACAGGCAAGCTGCCCTCTGGTCAACAAACTATGCATTATCAGCACTCACTTTACAGAATGTTGTCCAATTCTTATCTGATAAAGGATTTCATCTGCTCAACAGTCCTGGTTCTTCTTTGTTGTATATTCAATTTCATGACACACCAGATGTTTTCAGTTGGTGAAAGGTCTGCGCTGCAGGCAGGCCAATTCATCACCCGCACTCTCCTATTACAAAGCCATGCTGTTGCAATAGCTGCATTATGTGATTTAGCATTGCCTTGCTGAAATATGCAAGATCTTGCATGTAAAACGCAACATCTGGGAGGGAGCATATGTTGCTCTAAAACCTGCATATACCTGTCTGCATTGATGGCACCTTTCCACATTTGAAAGATGCCAATTCCAAAGGCACTAAAGCACTTTCATACTATCAGAGATTCAGGCTTTTTGAACTTAATGCTGACAACAAACTGGATAGTCCTCCTCTCTTCTCTCCTCTCTCGTCTTCAGTTTCTCCAAAGGAGATTTTCAAGTTTTGATTTGTCTTACCAAGGAACAGTTTTACACCTCACATCAGTCCTTTTTAAATTAGCTTTGGTCCAGAGAAAATTATGGCATTTCTGTGTCATGTTCACTTATGGTTTCTTCCTTACACGGTGAAGCTTTAGCCTGCATTTGTGGATGAGACAGCAAACTGTGGTCACAGTGATTTCTGGATGTGTTCTTGAGGCTGTGCAGTGATTTCAATGGAGGGTTTCATGCCTTCTTGTACTGTCTGAGGGCCTGGAGATTATGGGCTTCCAATATTGATTTTTGGCCTTGTGTTTTTGTGCAAGGAGATTTCTCCAGATTCTCGGAATCTTTTGTCAATATTATGTGTTATAGACGATAAGATATTCAAAATGTTCACAATGTTTGAAGAAGATTATTCTTAAATTGCTCCACAATTTGTAGACAGTTGTGCTCATCTTTAACATGCTAAGATGCTCTTTTATTTACTAAATCATGTTACTGAGCAGTTGCCAGCAGTTGCCACTGCACAGACTCAAACTTTTTTTTTCACGTGACTGTATTTACAGTGATGCTGTGCTTTTCCAGAAAGGAACTTATAAAAAAATAGCAATTCTGGTTTTGTATCTGCTTATTTATGATACAAGGTGTGACAAATTTCGTGTTAAACTTAATTCTACAAATCAGTTGTATTGAATGCAAATTCTATGCAATCTAAGCATTAAAGTAATATTAAACAAATTATTTGTTTTTTGGTTTGGTTTATTAATTTGCAAAAATTAAAGATTAAGGTATATTTTGCTAACTGCTTACAAATCCCAACCAGAACACGAACGAGTTATCTTACACGAGTAGCGTACACTGTCCTTTTTTTTTTAAAAAAATAAAAAATAAAATAAAAAATAAATAAAAAAATACATTTCCTTACGACGCTGCGGTCTCTCGTCCGTTATTGAAACCAGAGGCATTTACCGACACTCCCCAACAATTTGCTGAGAGTCATCAATTATGCAGGGTAGCCGCACGCACTGGGAAGGAAGATAGCAGCAACAATATGGCGACAGCCGCATTTACTCCCGGCTCTTTCTCACATCTGCAGTTCGGTGACAGCTGTCTGGATTTCTGTTAATGCGAGAAAAAGTAAGTAGACCTTATTTTTTCTGCTTTGTCTTTTATTTCACGTCACGGGATGGATCTCGGTCTTACTTTGTCGACTGACTGCATCCCAGTGCCGCAGAGCGGTCCCTCTCTCAGCATCTTTTCCCAGCGTCTGTGGAGGGCTCCTTGCCAGTACATGGACTAATATGTAAGCGGGGCGGCAGGCAGAAGTAGCAAAGATGTGATTTATGGAATGAAAAACAGCCATCGAAATGCGACGTGGTAGAAAAAGGGGAGACGGGAGGTTGTTAAGGGAGTTGGCCCGCCGCTGGATGATAGGCTATGACATTTCAGTGTGTCGGGATGTAAAACACAGCCTACGCATATAAGTGAGATCATGTCAAACTTCTGTCAGTGGCCACAGCAACTATGGTGTGTGCTCTCAATGGCTGCGCGAATAATGCGCCCCTGGCAAAAAATCATCCTCCCAGCATTTCCAGCTTTGTGCCATTATTTTCTAGGCTAACTGATAGTTTTACCCCCTCCTCTGCCACCCCCACACTCCACCTCTGTGCCCCCCTCCCTCTTTCAGTCTCTTTGGAGACTGTATTGCAGGAAGAGGTAGGTGCGTCTGTAGTTTGGCAGTCCTCAAAGGGGACCACGACACCCCTTTCTAGTCTTTTCGTGCAGTATTTCCCGCGGTGGTGGTACTCTGTAAACCTGCATCACAAGGAGTCTATAGATCTCCGAGGTCTATAGATACGGGTGCGGTGGCTAAGCTGTAACATTAAGGCCATTTTAGTTTCGTTTATTTTCTGCAAAAAGCCCAATTTCACTTTCTGCTGGGCGAACTGGGTTGTGCTGACTTCGTGTGTGTTTTTGTCGGTCCAGAAATGAGTATTCGGGATGTAGCTTGTGCATTTAACTGACCTACTAGAGTCAGAGCCCATATAGCAGCAGTAAACCACACTGCAGTATTTTAGGCTATGGCCCTATAGAACAACGGCGCGCCTCAGTAACAGTGGACTTTACCCTGGACTGCACAGGCTACATATCAGCATCACCAGGCCACTTTCATGGCAAGACGTAGAATATTAAAGAGGGAGTGGGTGGTCTTAATCCCACAAAGGGTAGAAGTTCTCTAAGAAATAGGAAGATGTGTGCTTGATTTGTGTTCAGTTTTACCGCACAGCTCCCTGAAGGGAAGAGCTCTGTAATAATTGTTTCTCTTTCCTCGTCTGTTCTCTGAGGACAAACGAGTTCAGATGAATAATCAACTCATCAAATTCCCACTCAGGACATCAAAACTTCGGGCCTACCTGAAATAGAGTCAGCTCTGTCATCCCCGTATATGATATGAGGGGGTTACTTGAGCCCCCTTTCATATTTGGCAAGCAGCTTATTTTCTCAGCAACGCTTTCGTTTTGATGGCATTTAGAGGCTGGCAACGTTTAGACTTCGCTGCAGGAAATGAAGGATGAAGTTCTGTCCGATCCATGTGACTCTGATGCAAGAGCCCCGTACGCCTCCTACTCTGGAGCACAGTTGTCTCCGCGGTGTCCTGATAGCTTCATCACATGTCAGGTCATCATCAGAGAGAGAGAGAGCCGAATCAAAAGCTTCTCTTTTCTTCACCGGGAGTGCGGCCGCTGTGCGCCTGGATGCCTTTCCTATGCGCAGAGGGCGCAGCGTCACGGCTCTTTTTCAATGGGAGGCCACTGAGGCTCTCGGAGTTTTGGGGCTTTTCTATCATCCATTCCTTATTTTCATTTTGAGCGGATTTTAATCAAACCGAGACCGGGTTGGCTCTGCGGAATTTAGCTCCGGCTGTGTGCGGTAGCATTCACTGCAAATTATGTAAGAGTGACCCGAGCGGCGCTTTTAATTCGAGAAAAAGTCCTATTTTTGCACTTTTTAAAAATGTTTTTCATGTTATCCTTTAAGTTTTGCTGGAAATCATAAAAACGACATCTGCAAAATTTCGAGCAGTTTTACTGCCTGTTTTTTTTGTTTTTTTTTGTTTGTTTTAGATTTGTCCCAGCTTTACCTGTGAGTGCACACGAACTGCTGGTCATGCTATTGCATCCTGGTTTGAATCACCTTGACGGATCAATTGATGTAGCGTTGGTGGAAGGAGACTTGGAGGTTGTGCCGTGGTTGGGTTACTTAAATCGGACTTCGTTCCCCTTCTTTTTCTCCAACATATACTCAGATACCGGGTTGCCGGATCTCTCTCTGCCTGTGGATTGCTTTTGAGTTCGTTTTTGATTTATACCCAGGTCTGTAACCTTGCCATTGTTCCCCTAAATGTTTTGCACACACTCATGTTTGAATTTTTGACTTGACTGTTTAATACAGTGTATTATAGAGCATGCAGCCATCTGGGGACTGAAATCTATCTATTCAGGGTGCATGAAGACAGTATTATAACCTTACTTTTAAGCAATGAGTCAGAGTATGAGAGGCTAAATAACAGTGACCAATTCATAAAATCATTTATGCATTACTGTGTGAAACGGTTCTGTGCCTAAGAATGTTAAACGATTATAAATCAGTAATTAATAAAGTTAATCAATCATTTAACTGTTGTTACAGGATGTCAGGTACCAGGAATGTGGCATTTGTAAAGTGTATCACAGTAGGGGTCAGGTGGATGAATTTGTCACACTGAATCACAAAAACTGTGATTTATGGGCAAGCTAAATGTATTTTAAAGCCAGCTCATCATGCACAGTGAATATTTACATTATTATCATGGATGAAACCCCACCCTGACTCGCATTAAGTTTATTAATTTCTTTTGGTGACAGTGTTCTCATGTCTGACTTTACTGAAATGAGAAATGTCTGGTGCTTTCTGGCTTGTGTGTTTGTTTTGCACTGAAGAGGGCTGAATTTACCTGTGTGCACTTAACATTTCTACTAGCAGCAAGAGCTGTTTGAACTCCACCATAGCTTAGTTTTTCCATATCTGGGTATATCATTTCCATAGCTGAAAGCTGTACATACGCTGCTGCAGAGTTGGATATCTCTTCTAGTGAGAGCTACCACTTTCACATTATGGTTTTTCATTTTATTCTTCACTACTTTAGGCGCTGTGTAGCTGCACATAAAATGTAAAGTAAATGCAGAATTTAATGTCAGATATATTTTGAAGGAGAGGCTATCAGACGTACAGTGCATAAACTCAAGAAGAGAAAACTTGACACGTCTCCTTGTTATGTAAAGTTGGGGTCACAGAGGTGAGAACAAAAGGGAATTCAATGCTGTCTGTGTGCCTCAGTCATTAAGGCTGATGGTTAGATGCTTGCACTTTTTATTTCTTTTAACCCTCTTTTTCTCTTTGTTGAGTATCTGTTCTCACTCTTCCACCCTTTATCGCTGTCTTCCTATCAGAGCTGGATGTCTGGGATGGAAAACAAATAAAGAGGAAATAGCTGCAGGATGAAAACATGGCCGCACCCCTTCTTGCACCCCCAGGACCTGACAGCTTCAAGAAATTCACCCCGGAGTCACTCGCTAATATCGAGAAACGCATCAAAGAAGAGAAGAACAAGAAGCCGCCCAAGCCAAGATCAGACAGCAGTCACCGCGACACATCCGACGAAAATGAGCCCAAGCCCAACAGTGACCTGGAGGCTGGGAAGAGCCTGCCGTTCATCTACGGCGATATCCCTGATGGAATGGTGGCCACACCACTGGAGGATTTGGACCCGTTCTACCTGAATCAGAAAGTAAGTTGTTATACAGCCTTACTCCACTAAACAAATGTCCTCTTCTTACCAGACAAACACTACATATATTAAATCAAGTTTAAGGATTCCAACTCTCTTGAATTCTCTGAATAGTATTAAACCATTGTCCTGAACCCCCTGATGGGCAACTGCCATCACTGTAAACTTAACACATTAGGTGATTTGAAATGAACAACAAATTTAGATCTCATATCACTTCAAGCAGAAAAATCAAATTATTGTTACCACAGAGCTAGAGATAACAAAGATGACCTTGAGGCAATCAAGTGCTTTTTAAAACTATTTTTTAGTCATGGTACTGGGGCTTCGAGGCAGTCATTAGAGTGTGCTCTTTGATAATATAAAATATCTGTGAGTTTACATATATGTTTTTTTTTTACTACACTTGTACAATGAAAGCAAAGCTGAGGAAGAAGGACATTTGGCTCGTGCAACACTGCAGGGCTGCTGTGGAATGCAGTTCTTGGGCAGCGGTTAGTCTCGGGTTTCTGCAGGGTTGATTAATAATATGTGTTAATGCATAATAAAGATGATGTAACAGCTGGAGGGGACGACAAATTTGCCTTCATGTTTCAGTGCTATTGTGAACTGAATTCTGTTACGACAAAGCAAACTCCCACATAACAAGTGCTCTGTCAGGATGGCGGAGGAGAAAAAAGGATCTAACTGGATTGTGTTTATCAGCGCAGCATATGTGTGTGATTTCTTTTTTGAATTTTAGTGTTAAACAGTACTTTTCTTTAATTTTAAAATAGATAAACCAGAAAAAATCAAAGGTTTTCTCAGTGTTCTCTCAAAATCATTGTTACGCAGCGTTTGTACCAAACTCCAAACTCATATTTCCCCCCCAAATCATGTATTTCTTATTAATGAGACCCACGGCGCTGAGATTCCTGTCACTCCATACTAGGAAAAGAGGAATGAGTAGTGGAAGGCAGAAGATGGCAGAAGAGGACAGGGAGTGGAGAGAAAAAGGCTGGAGTGTGCAATAGTACTTTCAGCTGTGTATAGGTGGGGAGTAGCCAGTCTCCAGTGTGGTAGCAGGGATAATGTGTAAGAGAATCTGTGGGCTCTGTAGACGCCAGAAGCCCAGTCAGCAAGACTCGTGATCTCAACGAGAAGCACTTCCTCGTTGCCTGGATGGAACTATTAAGTACATGTGCCTTTTCTTATCTATTGAGCCAAAGCCCTGATTCAGTATGTGGGGTTGGTTGTTTTGGTGGTTGGGGGTGGGGGGGAGGTGGGATAAGAACTATTAATACCAGTGCCTTCGTATCTAGTGAGCCATATATTATCTATCTATATATATATATTATGATATGTATGTATATATTAGGGGTGCAACGATACACAAAATTCACGGTTCGGTTCGGTTCGATACTTTGGTGTCACGGTTCGATATTTTTTCGATACAAAAAAATGTTCATGCATTTTTAATTTGTCATTTATTAAAATTATAAATATATATTTTAACTCAAAAGTACAGTTTTTAAATTTAACCCTAACCCTTGTGCGTGTTTTTTATTTTGACAGCGAATGCGCACCTGCGGACCACTTATGTGCAGCCCTGGTTATTTAGCTCATCATATCGCAGCCACAGAAATTCTTTTGTCCATGAAACCATAAAGCTGCACTTTCTTTTTGCCTTATAGTCTGATTTGTCATAACTTTTCCGTTTTGTGGTAAGCTTTTCTTTGGCTGTCACTTCTTCACCCTGACCTGTCTTATTTGGCTCAGCAGAACTAAAATATATCCTGCTGCTTTTACACACGCACTCACATAAGCTCAGCGATTCTCTGCGCGATCAACCTCTCACATGTTTAAGCTGTGGGAGATTTCACTTGTCATGTTTGCATAGTAAGCTAACAATTAATAAGACGATGTCAGAGGAATTGGTGCACAAATTATCATCACTCACAGATCAGTGCTGTCGCTCTCTATACACAGTTCGCGCGATTGCAAAGTGAAAGCAAAAAAACAAGCGCAAATTCAAACGCGATTTCAATATGTCACATATTGACAGTGGCTCACCGATGCCAATGACATAATTACCCAGCTACATTTCCGAAAGAATGCAAAAGCATTGACATATATTTTTCCTTCCTACAATAGCCCGACGGGCAGGGCAGAGATAGATTTTGGTAGCCCGACTGGAAAAATCGCTAGCTCCGGGACGTCGGGCTAGCGATATTGCAAGCCCTGTATCTGATTGAGGAATCACTCATCTTTGGAAAAGAGAGTTTATTACAGAGAAATGTCTCTTTCCAAAATAAAAGCTATACTATCCGCTTCTTCTGGGCTATATTCTCAGCAGCATAAGGAGAATCATGTGCTAACAGCTGTCTAAATGACTCGGCTAAAGTTAGTAGCATGCTTGTTGTTTTTGTCATTGCACTAGGATGATGTCAGCGTAAATGTGCAGTCATATTTGTTGTGTTCCCACTAGTGCTTTCAGGTTAATCTCGTTGAAATGACCTTAACGCCACAACAGGCAAATCTCCGTTAACGAGCTACCGCCGATCGCTCCGTGCATGGGGCTAGACGGCCAACACGTTAACGAGCTAACTGCGCTAACACACTAGTTCACACCAATGTAATTAAGCATTGCGTGGCACATCCAACATACTGTTTTACTTTAGTCCATGACTCGCTTACCTTCAGGGTCATACGTCACATGAAAACCAAAATAATTCCAAACGCCAGATCTGAATGAAGTTCAATTTGCTTGTTGCAAGCAGAGTTTAACTTCTGTCTCGCTAGCTTGCCCTGCGCTCTTCCTTCTGACGATGCTGTCTGTGTTGAGCGCTCAGTGGATCTGCGCTCGACAGTGCAGCCTAGGCGGAGTAGTCGAACACAGATTCACTGAGCGCTCAACACAGAGCAGCATCGTCAGAAGGAAATTGATAAAATAAATTACAAATGTTGTATTGTTCGATACATATGCGTACCGAACCGAAAGCACTGTATCGAACGGTTCAATATCGATACGAATATCGTTGCACCCCTAATATAAATATATATATACACCACTGAATCAGGGATATTCAGTTGGAATATTCAGCATTCTTAAAAAAAAAAAAAGTCAAAACGTGTAAAAATGTCATTTTGTTACATGAAACATTAAATTTAATGAAATCTGGTCAAATGAAATTTACTTGATTCAGTTTATGTTAAGCTGTTCGTTAGCTGTTATGTTTTCTGATAATGATTTATTATTTGAATAAATAAACATTTGTCTTTATATATTTCATTTGCTATTTTCTTAAAATAATTGCTTCATGTTTACAAAGGCCAAGAATAATTTTTCAGATTGATCTAAATCTTCCTGCAGAGTTTTCTTTTAAACAGTAGTGTAATGATAATCAACCCCCTGTGTATTTATATGCTCTTACTGTCCAGATGATTTGCGGTACATGGCGGAAGTATTCTTTAAAATGGTTATGATGACATGATAACATCTACATTATCAGTATACAGGGTTCTGCTTCAAACGAAGTAGCATAGCATAGTATTTCCACATGGTCTTTGACCAGAATATCATGCGAGAGGTCTTTTAGACTTATATTTCTTCTGTTGGTACAAAAGCCAATATAATACCGTATAATTGCTGCAGGTACACTTATGTGCTGTGTCAACATGCATAAGCTAAATAAGATCACTCAGAAATATAAAAATGCCTCACTGGCGACTTACAGCCACAGTCCTTAGTTTGTTTGTTTTTTAATCCTCTGAGCAGCTCTGTTGGTGCAGCTGTGACTATGCTGCATGGCTGAAGAACACATTTACACTAAATTAGGTAAATAAGGTATGGGTGCTAAACTTTTACACTTCCATCCATCTTTGGCTTCACTGATTCCTGCATACAGTATGTGTTTCTGAACATATCAATACAGGTTTTGATTTCTCTTTATTCTGCTCAGTCACGATTTGCTTCCCTTATCGCAGCTAATTATGTGGTGAATCAGCAACATCATACCATCTTTCGTACCAGTGAACTGCCTAATCCACTCATGTATTTAACTTTGATCATAACCATGGAATTTACTCTAGTTAGTTAGTTCCTCTTACTCCTCCTCCCCCCCGTTTCTGCAATCACCTTTTCGGGCTACTCGTCTCCTCTGCTCAACCCACCGTCGCTCACCGCTGCGCTGTGTGTCAATGAGTGTGTCTGAGCGCGTTCATGTGTGTTTGCGTGTGTGTGTTACCATCAGCTGCAGCTGCAGGAAACCTGATCACAGCACTTTAATGCAGTGTTAAAGTGGTACTGTGTGGAGAAAAAGAAGCTCTGGTTTTGTTAGTTTGAAAGCTTGATGTGCTTTCTGTATGTGGCATTTCTGTAACTGTCGTATTCTAGCAGCACCCAGTCTACCAGTCTGCACAGGCTTGTGCAGGGCAGCAACTGCTAGTGGGTGCACAAGGGGAGCTCACAGCGAAAAGAGCGGTTGCTTCTGAAGCTCAGCATGTAGCACTGCACACACCATTACATTATGTCCCTATCCCATCATCTCTGTCAGTGTGTTTGTCTATCTCCTTTACTCCCCTTTCTCCTCTCCTTTCCGCTGCCTCCTCTCTGGCATGTTCTTTTCTTTCGGGGTGTAGTAAATTAGAATGAAGCCCAGGCTTTAGTGCTCTGTCTGAGTCCTCAGTCTCTGATGACACAGCATCCTCCTGTTCTGAGCTGAGTGAGGAACGGATAGAGGGAGGGGAGGGGGGTTGAATGTGCTTTCACTGCTAGCCAGGTTGGTATTAAGAGGGAAGGTAGGGTAAGGGGTGGAAAGTGTTTGTTTTTTGTTTGCAGCACAGCATATGGGTAAGGAAGTGGGATGACGCAGTTTTTCTGATACAGGTGAATTAGCTTTGAGTCATTCATATTTAGATGCGACCGTCTGTCCACTGAGTTTCGACGGCAGCGAATGAGCTATATTTGCTGACACTTAGTAATTAATTAACATCTCTCGTGATGCTGGTTTGCCATAAAGGAAGTGCTATGGAAATAATACTTTGTCAAGTCTAACAATACTTTTACTTTTCCATAAATTTATTCTAGATTGACTTTGTCCATACCAGGTACACTTTACAGATTGGGTTTTTGACCGTTCTCGCTTGCAAAAGTGTACCAGATCACGACAGAAATAATATCTACTTTGCCACTTTATTGTTTGGTCAGCATCTTAAAAGGGTAAAAAACTGCATGTTTGTCTGGTTTGGGTTATAAATGATTCTAATGTAATCGTTTGTGCATTTTTGTTTGATCTGCTTTATACATTTTTTATGTCCATCTTCTAATACATGTGCTGATCACAAAGACTTAATTGTTGTCAGTTTCATAAAGAAGTAATTAAGAGAAATAAACCACCTCTTCCCTGTGACTTACTTACTATAATCTCCCCTTTAAGATTTCATTGAGCTTTCTTTGTTTCTCTTTCCTCCTCTTCTCATCTCTAAGTTTCTCTCTCTGCTGCATGCCTACCAATTCCTCCTACTCCTCCTCCTCCCTCCATCTACCCATCCATCTCAGGTTTGACTCTCTCATCTCTGCAGCTCTTTGGCTTTCTGTTCTGCATCACTCCCCCTCCATCCTCTTATCTGTCTCTCTTTGGCTCTCTTTGCTTGTGTCCCGTACCTCCATGTGTCCGCTCCATGCAAACACAAACACATCTGCAAGTAGACTGCCATTGTAGCTGCGTTCTGTCTCGTGATTCTTGCATGTGCTTTGTTGAGAGTTATTATCATTTCCACAGCTTTGCAGCAAAGGTGGCTTGGTAGAATGAAGCCCGACCTGCTGAGTCGTGCATTTAAAGGTGTGCATATTCATTTGTTTATAGCAATATAGATCAGTGCTATTGTGATAAGCGTATGCACTGTACCTTCATGCACTTTTTGTGAATGACTGCAGTAATCATTATGTGCCGCACAGTCATTTGTTTGGTACTTATCTACTATAGCCACTCTATTTGATTGTATGTTTATCCATTTGAAGAGATGCAATTGAACCACTCGTTCACTACATGTTAAATATTTTCATCCCGCTGGAATGCTTTGTGAAGGCTAAAACCTTAATTTCATATTGATGAACTGATTCACTGTCTGTGATCCTACTTTACAGAGTTTGTTCAAGAAATTAATTAAACCAGGGAAAATTGTTCTGTCAGTTAGGCGCTTTGAAGAATTTAAACAGTCAAAGTTATCCTTCACACATTCACTCAGCTGCTGATTTCATTGGTTGGACTCAGGATGGTGGCTGCTAACGATGACATGCTTCACGTGTGTGCCTGTTTTCTTGTGCAGGTCCTTCCATCTAGTTTTATTCTTTAAAAACTGTGAAAAGTGAATTCCAGTTTACAAAATACTCTTATAATTTATATCTGACCACAAAGATTTGCTCCCATTTTTGGGATCAGGAACAAAAGTTGGACTGTCCTTTTTTTTTACTCATATGTTTTTACTCATACGTTAGTTCGACTTTTTTTTTTAAGAATATGACTTAGGATGTGCAAAAATAGCCTGTAAAAATGACACGTTTACTAAAAGAATTCATTCATTCACTATATATAAGGTTCAGCGATTCATTGATTATATGATCAATTAAGGAAACTGCCTGACATTTGCGAACCTTGTAGTAATCATGCCAAGTTTGCGTCAACAGTAGATTTTTCTGTCTCCAGGCTGAGACAATTCATAAAGTAGTTAGAAAGCCTTTACAATTGAGTCTACGGAAGTTTCTGCATTCCCAATGCAGCAGAGGGTGACCTGGAGTACTGTGAAAAAATCTTGATCCACTCCTCTTTTCTGTGCTGCTAAGGAGCCAGACGTTCTTTTAGTTTTGGTTTTTTTTGTGGATACCATCTGCCTTTTCTGTCATTTTCAGTCCAGTCCTTTGAAAATAATCACAGACACACTGCTAGTGCATTAAAAACATGAATAGATAATGAGACACACACAGTAGAAAACTATCACTCATGGATTGACCTCCCCAGAGCTCGGACCTCAAAATTACCGAAGGAGTGTGGGATCATCTTGACAAAGAACATAATAAGACAGTCAACATCCACAGACGAGCATTGAATGTCCTCGAGGAAGCCTGGAGAACTATTCCTGAAGACTGCTTAAATTACAAAAAAGGCTTGGCAAATTGTACAAGCTCTGTTTTTGCCTTATAGACTATATTTCGATGTTTGCTTGTTCATGCTTCAATAAATTGCAGCACCTTTCCACCCTGTATTCTTAGCAAACGGGATGGGTAAAGATATACCATACTACAATATGGATTACTATACAATAGAGACTCAGGTTTTATGATGACTCAGGTTTTTAAAAGCATCAGTAAACCCATATGACTTATCTATCGCAATATCCTTGACATTGATTAGCCTATCATAGTCTTGCACAGTGGGCATATGCTGCTAATGAGATATTCCTGTTCTTCCATCCCAATGCTGTATTGGTGAGCGAAAACCTTCACTTGACCTCTGGGAGAGATTTACCCTTTGGACAAGACTTGGACAAGTCTGTGATTTCCTCTTTTTCCTGTGGTCATTAAGTAGATAATCCTTTTTATTTTTCAAAAAAAAAAAGAAAGTAAGAGGATATTTTGAGTAGTGGTTATGATCTATGGACAAAAAGCAGCAGGAAAGGGAAAAGGAGGGGAAGAGTAAGGAGTTGTCTGATCTAGAGGATACATTTTGTCTTTAGCCAGACTAAGGGAACTATTTTTGATTTAATTAGTTTTCTGGACACCACTTGATTCAGGACACTTTGAGTCGCCTCCTCGTTTCTTTTCCCCTGGTGGATATCCCAAACTCACGGTGTGTGTATTTGTGATGTGGTTACTAAAGACCAAATGCATCTATCATATGGGTTATCACTACAGAAGTACAAGGATTCCTCGTCCTTTTTGTCTTCTTCTTCTTATCATTACTGTTACTATTATTATTTCCATATCGATTAGCTCAATGAACTGAGCTAACTGATAATTGATATCCATCCATAACATTTTATGAATGCAAGCTCACTGCGATATAAATGATTAGCTTTTGAACTAAGAGGATAGAATTGCTGTTCTTCAGTGAGGGCATAACAAAGAACATGATCAGTTTTCTCCATATAGTGGCAGCTGATATTGTCAGTGATGTCATAAAGACGCAGAAGAGGCTGTTGTGAACAAAGACAAATATCCAGGCAGCGTCCACATTCATAACTCACTTACATTTACATCCAAACAACACATTTATAAATTGTCAGTGATCCATCTCTAAACTGCATTGCATGTAGATACAGAAAAAAAGAACAAGTGCTTGCAGCAGCTGTAGCTATGAATGCATAGTATCCCTGTGTTTGTTTGCAAATAATTCCTCTTACTGTCACCTCCCATAGTTTTGTCCAACACTGGGCTCAAACATCCACAAACGTCCACAAACAAACACACAATGCTGTCTCACCCCAGTGCCCAGCCCCACTTGGCCCAGTGCTGTTTATGGGTGGGGACCGGAGCAGTCGTTGAGAGCCTAGAGTCAGCAGATCTGCCCTGATCGATGACAGCATTTGCCATCTCCTTCCAGTAAGAGCTTTAAACTTGGGATGAAGAGAGACATTTGGCCACGAAAAGGAGAGTTTCCCATGTGCCTGTCTGCTGATCCTGAAGCTGCTCAAAGCTTTTATCAGGGGGAAAGCTGGCCAGGGCAAAGTCCCAGTCTGATGTAAGAAGGACAGAACTGTAACCCTGATTCCTGGGTGAATGATCACCCATGTCAGTAGAGACTCTTACTGCTGCTTTCTATGTACCTTTATCTCTTTATTACCGTTTTTAACCTGTATACTTAGATCATTGCAGGGTAATTATTTCCAAATACGTATAGTCACAAACCAATAAGCAGGAAGCACAGTATAAACTCCAGTATTACAATCAGCCTTGTAGATACAGAAGAAACCAGTGTATTCAGAGGTCAGCTCAGTAAGCTCTATCATCATACTTTCAATAAGATAATATGAAGGTCTTCAGACTGTTTACTGAATATTTGACATAGAAGTGTTTGTAGGGTTTGTCTGTCTCACTATCTCTGTCTCTCTCTCTTTTTCAGACGTTTATAGTCTTAAACAAGGGGAAAACACTCTTCCGCTTCAGTGCCACGCCCTCCTTGTACATCATAAGTCCTTTTAATCTATTTAGGCGAATAGCTATTAAAATTTTGATACATTCATATCCTTTCAAGTTATTTGATTTGTTTGCCTTATAGTGAATGAAAACATTTTTTCTGTTTGCTGTTGAAGTGGCCAGCTCATTGTAAGTTATTTTAATGAACTATAAGGACTAAATGTCCCTGCTGACTGCTCTTCTTTAAGTTTGTCTTTAATGTTAAAGCCATATTTCAGTTATTATGGACGCAACTGTTCAGTCTTTCCTTAACTGTGTTCTCACGCTATTCAGCATGATCATCATGTGTACGATTTTGACCAACTGCATATTCATGACATTCAGCGATCCCCCGGAGTGGTCCAAGCAAGTAGAGTAAGTCCACCTCCATACTTCTCCTCAGCAGTCATATCCTCATTTGATGTTCTCCTCACCTTTTTTGTCCTCTTCTTTTTTTTGTCCTTGAAAGGTATACCTTTACAGGTATCTATACGTTTGAGTCACTCACAAAAATTGTTGCCCGAGGTTTTGCCATCGACGGGTTCACCTTTCTCAGAGACCCTTGGAACTGGCTGGACTTCATGGTCATTTCAATGGCGTAAGTACTTCAGAACACATTGATTTGTAATCAACAAAAATACGACTCCTCCCATCTGAAAGATAAAACTCACAGCTTGAAAACGGCACAGATAAATATGCACTGTCTGAGTCTTCTTTTGCAATCTTGACTCAGATTATATTTGTATTTAAAGTTTATATTTTATTGATCATAGAACAGCCAACAACTGCGACTTTGAGAAGTTGAAAGATTGGAATCAGATCAGGGTGTTTGTGCATCCTTCAAAAGTCTCGAAACTTCTTAAAAACACATTTTCTGTTATAAGGCGTTTAAAATGATTGAATTGACTTAACTTCAGTTGGGATGGGTCCTAAAAGTTTTCAGTCTGCCATACGTATTGATAATAAACACATAAGGACAGTCTCTTTTCCTTAGTTTTCTTTAGTTTTATCTTATTCTCTTTTTCCTGAGCTAACATAATAACGTATATAAAGTGGTATGGGAAAGGTCCTAAACTTAAATTTAACTGCTGATGCCAGCAATACTTTTCTAAAAAGTTGAAACATTAACATGTTTACCATATGAAAGTTTCTGGCATATTGTACTCATACTTCATAGCACAGTACCTGCATTCATTTTAGAAATAAGCTCCTTATTTGATCATTTTCTATTCAACCGTCATACTTCTTTAGCTTCTGAGCTATTTTGTTCTGGCCCATCTTAAATGAGCTCAGTGAGTTTCTGGATGCATTTTGCTGTTGATAATATGGTATTAAAATGCATTTGTTTATGCACTGATAAATTTTAGGTTTTGTTAAGGTTTTCAGAAGTGCTCCTGAGCCCATTTAATGATTTCCACTGCAGAATTATTAGTTATTATTAGTTATTATTAGAATTAGGCAAATTAAAAAAATCAAAATCAAACATCAGTTTGCTTATATGAGTTTTAATCTGACACCTTTGTGCAATTTATCAGTCATAGTAACAAAGTACAGTACGCACATTTTATGTTAAATACTCATATAAGCTCAGAATGATTTGAACATTGTTAAACTGGGGTTTTATTTGTGATTCTACACACTGGCATGTTTCTCATGTTTCTTGCCTGGGTATAGATTATGAATTTCTTTCCTTTTTCCTGTTTGCCAAGTCGTGCATGTGTGAAGGCAACAGGGGTTAGCTAATTTGAGAGAATGAAACCATTTATCGCTTTATTCACAGTTAAAGTGATTGTAAGTTGTAAGTAAAGTTGATTGTAATGCACTCAAAATAATATTCATGCCCAAAAACGCTTTAGTGTAATTTAATTACATATAAATTTTACAGTACAAGGTAAAACAAAATTTTCTTGATTTGCATACATCCAGTTTATACCAAGCAAATTTTCCTTACCAGTTAATTATTTGGATAAATAAATCATGGATTTTATACGTTTCTGTTGCATTTTGCATTTTTGGGTGTGATTTGTGTTGATATTTTTAAAATGAAACACTTCAACACGATGGCTAATCCACATCACTCCATCACAGTTGCTGATGATGCTTATTCACATAGTCTGTATTAACCTCTTTCTTTCTTTCCCCTGGTCAGCATGGCTGCTGAGTAACTGTATCTGATCCACCTTGCAGGTATATAACAGAGTTTGTAAACCTAGGCAATGTGTCAGCTCTGCGTACGTTCAGGGTTCTGAGGGCTTTGAAAACAATTTCAGTTATCCCAGGTAAGAGAGTCCAGGTGTTTGTGTTTGCGGGTGGGCGAGCCACGGGGTTGATGTTAGGTGTGGTTTTGTTCCACTCCCTCTCCTCTCCTCTTCTCTCTGCGTTCTCTTCCCACTGGTTGAACAGGTGTTCTTGCTCTCACCGTGGTGTCCCTCCTGGTCTTCGATGGTGGTGCTGGTGTCGTGTTCTTGCGCATACGTGCGTGTAGTTATCGTGTGTGTGTGTTGTGTGTCATGGGGCTCTGTTCTGTGTGTCATCCTACCTTGTTACAGATATATAACAGAGTTTGTGGACCTTGGGAATGTCTCGGCGCTGAGAACGTTCAGGGTTCTCCGAGCACTGAAAACTATTTCTGTCATTCCAGGTGAGACTCCCATTTAAACACTAAGGCTGAGCTTACATTACCTCTTAGCTCTATTTGTTTCTTTCATTTTAGTCTTTCTTTTACTTTTAAAGAAGGTATTGATTTTGAATTATTTCCTTTGTTGTTTAACTTTTTATTTTTTATTATAATCAAAAATGGTAGCAATACATTTTTGATAGGCTTAGCAGTCTACTTGCACCTCACATTAAATTAGAAATGTCCAGAGCTGGCATAAATTAAAGGGAAAAGTTTACTCTAAAAGCCATTCTGCATGTTGTTAAAAGTGATTAAATGAACAAACTAATTATTGTGAATTTTTTCACCAACTGTCACATCAACTGTGTTCAGTTTTACTATGTTTTTTGATCCAAATTATCACTGCAGGGATTTGTTTTTAACACTATTTCATTCCCTAAGACTGCCAAGCCTAATCTGACAACTGCATGAAGCTTTGAAGTACATGCTATTACACGTTTGGCTTTAAGAGGCTATTCTTTTTATTTTATTTTATTTTATTTTATTTTATTTTATTTTATTTTATTTTATTTTATTTTATTTTATTTTATTTTATTTTATTTTAATCAGGATGTAAATAAACTTTTTCTTCTCTTTTGAAGATCTTTATCCATCCTGGGAGTGAAAGAGAAAATATAAAGAAATATTATAATGTGTTACATTTCTTTGCACTCATTTCCTATTCTTTGGTGTGATAAGAAACTTAAGTCCTGATTTCCAAATTGACATAAGTTAGCGAGACAGCCTAAATCCACAGAGTTGTTACAAGTATTCCAAGGTAACCTTCCAAGTACCTTGAAAAACTGTACATGAGTGTAGTGTACTACTGTAATCTAAATATTTCATATGCTCTAATTTTCTTTTTATGTTGGCAACAAACAATAGGTCTCATTTCTGTATTTTTATATACATCACATTCACCCGTTGTATTTTTATGACAACTCTGTAAGCACCATCGCAGCACATTACATGCTTCACACATACAGCATACACAGACAGGGTACAATAATGTTAATTCCAAGCGTACAACACTTAGTGTGGTAAAACCAGCTTGAAGTTTCAACACCATGAGAGAGAAAAACAGATGCCCGGGATGGAAATGGTTCTTCGGTTAATGCAAGGTCATCACCACGTTTTAGACGAGTGATGCTGACATAGTCACTTCCTTCAGCCTTAGCGTTTAAATGACCTGCATGACACCTCTCATTGCCCCCTTACCCCCTACCTACAGGCACGTACTCTTCCTCACCTGTCCTCTCTTTCTCCTCTTCACTTCCTGCTTCCTCGATTGAGCCTGATTATGTCCACTGTTATCTGTTTGTTGTGCTGTTGTGTGCAGTTCATTTGTTGGATGCAGTGTAATTATAAAAGAAAGCTACTCAGGGATGTTCCCATAGATGAACACACAGATTTAAAGGAAATTAGGTCTTTTTCACATGGATCCTAAGTTACACAGTTGTACAGTTCCGATAAATCAGCTTCGTATTTCTTTAGCTCTCACTGTGTACATTGTGTACAGTTGTTATTTTTTTTTAAAAAGAAAGTAAACCAAGTTTCAAGTCTAAGGTTTTACATATTGGGACATAAGAAAAAGGGTTAGGGTACTCTTCAGATCTTAAAATGATTTAAATACAACCTAAAATCAACAACAACACGTGACATTTTGTCCATTATTTATTTAACAAAAAACTAAGAAAAAGTGCAGAAGCAGTGTGTCAACAATATATCTTATGATTCATCAGCTTATAGAACCTCTTTGAGCAACAATAACTTGACGTCATCATTTCCTGTTTGACATTATCAGTCTCTTACATTGTTGTGATGAAACCACTCTTGGACCGCCCTTCTTTACAGCGTTGCTTCAGTTCCTTAAAGTTCACTGATATTTGTTTGTCCACAGTTTTCTTATCATTGTCCTGTTCAGTGACTCAATGTCAGCCAAGCCATAGCTATAGAAATGGCCTCACGTTTGAGAATATTTTGGTACACAGAAGAGTTTACGCTTTGCTTGTGCTGCTGCAAAACCAGCCCAAATCATCACCCCTCCACCACCGTGCTTCACAGTTGGTGTAAGGTGTTTGTTGTGATATGCTGTTTGGGTTTCACCCAGTGTGATGCTGTGCATTATGACCAAACATCTCCACCTTGGTCTCATTGTTCCAGACATCTTGTAGTTTCTTCAGATGGAAATTGGTGAACCTAAGTTGTGTTGTCATGTTCTTTTTAGAGAGGAAGCTTTCTCTTGGCTTTCCTCCTAAACATACTTGTTCAGTGTTTTTCTGACTATACCAATATGAACTTAACATTTTACATGCTAACTGAGATCTGTAGTTTGAAATGTAGCTCTTGGGTTATTTGCAGTTTCTCTGAACATTGCATTCAATTCTTCAGAATACCGTAATTCGAAAACATCTGCTTTTATAGAGGTGGTGCATTTGATAATCAGCACCTGGCTGTTTTTCACACACTGCTTCTGCATTTATTTATGTTAAAAAATGATGACACAGTATAATATGTCATGTCAGTTGTTCATCCATCTGAAGTTTTAATTTGGAGAATAGCTAAGGACCAGATGATTTTTATCATATGCATAACATCAGAATTAAAATTGTTCAGCTTCTTTTTATATAAATATAAATACAAAAGTGTGCCTTTCTAATGGAAACATCCCCTACAGTGGTAGTATTCGTCGTAGTGCCATATGCTCTCTGTAGAAATTGAGTGTGATTTCTTTTTAATAGTCTATGACAGAAAAATCAGTGCTGTACACTTCAGTATTGGTACGGTAAACTTTAACTAGAACAGGCCAGAGGTGATACAGTGGCCAAAGCTAAGCTTATCAATGACTAAATATTCAAAATGCAAAAACCTGCATAAATGTTAGATTTTTCTCTTAATATAAACACTCATTATATTAGGTCAGCTGAGCAGCCTGCAGTCTTAATCTAAATTAATACAAGGAACGCTGGAAGTCAACAGGCAGAAAATTAGTATGTAGGCAGGGGAGACGTGGAGAAGCAGGACAGCATGTTCTTCTACGTCTAAGGTGCATAAATGTATCTGCAAACAATGGCTGTCTACACTTTTTTGTTACTTTATGGGACTACCTGTACCTGTTTATTTTTTGGATAGCAGACTATTACAGATTCTGGATGAAATATCTCACAAACTGACTGGTTTTCTGTTAAGGATGAATTAGGGCTTTAACAAAAAAAAAGAAGGAATTTAATTTGCATATTATTTTGAAAATGCGCCACTTTATTCTACTAAATAATAAAATAAAATTAACTTTGGTTAAAACGTAGTTAAGTGATAGTTCAATTACAAACACACAGCATACAGTAGCTAGTGCTGAATAATTAATCAGAGTTTGGGCTTACACTTGCATCGAGGCAGAAATGACAATGAAAAGCAATGCCTATGCACTGGTTTTATTCTGTAAGGGACTGCACAACACACTCTGAATGTCAATTTCTGGTATTGAGACTTGGCAGAGCCGGGTGCAGATTCTTAAGAAATCACTCCGATGCCTGCCAAGTTTAGCTTTATATAAGAATCTGCACAGCACAGGGTTAAAGACAGAATTAGTTTATACATTACCTAATTTACCCTTTTCATGCATGATTCGAGTCAGCTTAGAAGTGCAGCTATAACACTGAACCCAACACATCTAGTGCGAAAACATTTTATTTGTGTCTTATTTTGTGTATGTGTCTATGTGTGTGTGTATTTGAATGTGTATCTCGGTGTGCATGTGTGTGTGAGTTGTGCCTGTTTCCATGTGTGTGAATTTGTGCACATTTGTGTGTGTGTGTGTTATTCACATGTTAATCGACAGGCCTGAAGACCATTGTGGGCGCTCTAATCCAGTCTGTGAAGAAGCTGTCGGACGTGATGATCCTGACCGTCTTCTGTCTCAGTGTCTTCGCTCTGATTGGACTGCAGCTGTTCATGGGGAACCTGCGGAATAAATGCGTGATCTGGCCGATCAACATGACGGCTCTGTACCCGAATGGCAGCCGGGCTTTTGACTGGGGTGAATACATCATGAACACCTGTAAGTGTTGACTTTAAAACTTGATTAAACTTTGGGATGCGTATGCAGCATTAGAGATTCTTTGACTTAGTCATGATATCTGAGGGATGAAATATTAACAGAAACGCTGACTCACTCGGGTAACACAGACTCTTTGCCCAGTGGCCAATGCAAGTGACTGCTCTCTCTCTCTCTTTTTTAAATAGCTAATTTCTACTTCCTCCCTGGTCAGCTTGATGCTCTGCTATGTGGAAATAGTTCTGACTCAGGGTAAGCCAGTACTTCGCTCAGTAAATCCTCACAATTATATTTATGCTATGTTTACAGGAGCTGTCTGCCATATTCACGTTGTTCCACCACACATCTTAAAATATTATTAGAAATTTAACAGGGGGGCAGTCGGTGTTTGTGGTATTTCAGCATCAGATCCTTTTCCTGGGATGACCCAGCTAATTTCTCCAGTCACAGCCATTACGAGGCCTTGTTGACGCTTTCTTCCAGTGCAGTTACTCCTTGTGACATCAATGTATTCTTGTTTTCTTCTAGTTTGTGCTAGTGCTCCACATTCCTCCTAAACACTGCTACCTGTCATATGTTGGGCTGTGGTTTTATGCCTGTAAGATTCTGTTGAGCTCCAGCCAGTTAAACTTTTGATGCTTAGATATGCTTATTGTTGTATTTGGAGGTGTAACCACGGCCCTGTCTTGCATATCTCCAGGGGATATTTGATCGTATTTTGATCTGATGGATTCACAGGGTGTGTAGATTAAAGAAAATCAAAAAGCACACGAGATATTTTTCATCTCGTTGCATCCAGGGCAGGGATGTAGATCAGGATGCATGTTATCTTACCTGTGTCGATGTCAAAGTGGTGCTTTTCATTCACTTTTTAAATGATGGTTTTCGGTATTGCTCTGTTATCCTCTATCAGACGATGTCCAGAGGGTTTTACATGTATGAAAGCTGGAAGGAACCCGAACTACGGTTATACCAGCTTTGATAGCTTTGGATGGGCTTTCCTCACCCTCTTTCGTCTCATGACCCAAGACTTCTGGGAAAATCTCTACATGCTGGTAAAGACTTGTTTTATTAAAGCCTCTCAGTGCCCAGTAGCTACCTCTCCCTCAAGCAGCACACTTCATCATAAAAAATATATATGAATCATCAGATTAGCATGGATGTCTGAATGATTCAGCACTTTTTGATGCTTTTAGGGACACAAATGCATGTGCAAATTCAGTATGTGCACCAAAATCTGTTAAGGTAGCTGCACTACCATGACTGTGAGCTGGAATATTTCCTGCTTCTGTAGACCATCACCATCACAAGCATAATAGCTTCTCCTTTTTTGGCAAAATAGGTTTGTATTGTAGTGTGTGTATGTGTATGTGTGCGCAGACTATAAGGCATCGTTTCAGTATGGACGTTTTCCCGGAGAAGGTCTTCGGACTGTCGAAACATCAGAAATGCTGACATAGCACACAATATAGAGTGCATACTAAAATCCAGCAGAAAAAATCCATAAACATTAAAATAACTGTGCACCAAGGAGGATTTCAGTTATATTTTATCATTACTTGTTTCATTTTAGTCTTAACCATGCATGATAAATTACTGATTCATTCACTTTTATGCTATGTCTGTGTTTTCTGTGAGACTCTTCGAGCTGCAGGGAAGACGTACATGATCTTCTTTGTGCTGGTCATCTTTGTGGGCTCCTTCTACCTGGTGAATCTGATCTTGGCTGTGGTGGCCATGGCCTATGAGGAGCAGAACCAAGCCACGATTGAAGAGGCACAGCAGAAAGAGGCAGAATTCAAAGCCATGCTCGAACAGCTCAAGAAGCAACAGGAAGAGACTCAGGTCTGTCATACTCTCTAATATACATACACCAATATGCATTTTTCATAGTTTTAGGTTATCATGTCTTTTTTTTCTCTCAGGCTGCTGCCATGGCGACATCTGCTGGTACTGTGTCAGAGGCTGCGTTAGAAGATGAAGGTGGGGGGCACTTGTCCCGCAGCTCCTCGGAGGTCTCCAAGCTGAGCTCCAAGAGTGCAAAAGAGCGTCGCAATCGCAAAAAGAAATGGCGACAAAAAGAGCAGGAGAAAGAGAAAGGAGACAGTGAGAAGGTGGTTAAGTCCGAGTCAGATGATGGCAGCAAGAAAAGCACCATTCGATTCCCAGGGAGTCGACTGGGAAGGAAGACGTCCATTATGAACCAGGTAAAGTTAGCGAGAAAAGCTGTAAACTCGAGAGCTTCAGCAATGGCCCCATAGACTGTATATAAAAGATGGCTGTGGATGCTGTGATGTCACTAGTGGTGTTGTGGCCTTCTAAATCGAAGTAAAAACATTAATGCTCATCCTCCAGCTTCACTGTGCTAATGTGTTAACATTATTCTAACCATAGCTCTGTTTTTAGCCACCAGGTAGCAAATCTTTATATGACAGTTAGCCCAACTTCAATAATCCTACAGACATTACTGCTGTTTAGTTTTCTGTCTTCATGTGTGTCTGAACTGATAGGAGAGCAGTACGTTTTTGTTTTTTAGAACATGGTATATCATCTTTAGAAGGAAGTTAACTACCTGCTTACCTGTTAAACTTTGCAATCCTTTTTATTGTTTCCTGGATGAGCAGCCCAAAAATCTGGGCTGTCACACACACACACACACACACACACACACACACACACACACACACACACACACACACACACACAACAATGGCTACATCACTTTAACATACAGACCGAAGGAGCTGGGATCTGTTGGATGAGTCACTGTACCTGTTCGTACTCTTGAATCACAGCTACCCAGATGCAAAAGGCACCAACAGAGCCCCCACATGTTAAGTTTATTGACTACAATTACTTGCACTTACACCTAGTAAAATCTATCTGTCATTCAAAACAGCCATTCCTATAATAATGTATAACTTTAAGCCTTAAAATTAAAATGGGTGAGTTGTATAAAAAATATTTTATTTTTACTATAAAGTTGGACATTTTAACATGTGGGTATAGGGGGATTGAGTTACTTTTGTAGCCAGTCTCTTGTGGCCATTTAAGGAATTGCAGTGGCCAGGATTTGTATGGGGATCCAAGAAGCGTATGTGTGCTCATCCAAAGCTTGGGTGGATGTGATGATTCAGCTTCTTCCTGCACTTGGTGGTTTAAGCAGTGACCTCGTTGTGGTATCAGCTGTATCAGTCTCTCTTGAGCCACAGCCCTCTTGGGACTCTTTCTGCCACTTCAGTTGTCATACAGGCAGTTTTCCTACTCTTCTTTCACTCATTGCAGGACCTTTTGAGACTTTGGTTTCTTACTACTTTGTCTACATTTGTTGGCCAGTCCTCTGTACTTTATTTGTGCTTGTACGTATTTGTATTACTTTATCTTTCCCTGCATTGCAGTTGCAGACAGGATAGAACAAAATAATAATCAAAATAACCCAAAAGCTTGCAGTGAGCTTTTCTTTCGTTAAATATTGTTACGTAGTTTTTTCTCAATGAACAGCACAATGTGTAATGCTGAAGATTTTCAACATTAATACTTCACTTATTAAGATCTAATGTGTCATTTAAGTGTGACTTTTAAGATACAGATAATCGTTTTTTTTAATTTATTTTTTTAGTAGGAAAAAAATGGACCGAGATGAACATCTCGGTTTTGCCTATTTGCCACATATGTGGCGTGGTGCAGAAAAATTTAATATGTGTCTACAGCCTCAAGATATGAAGGATCATTTCTATGTTTATCATCTGAGAAGTGATCCCCTTCACCAAAGAGGCGGAAATGTGATGCAGGGTTTACTTTACAATAGAAGGCGTCTTGAGGCTACTGTCGTTGTGATTTGGTGCACTATAAATAAAATTGAACTGAATAGAAAAAAATGGGACCAGCATCTAGGTAAAATGTTATCGTCTTATTCTTATTGTCAGCAGATTAAACATATAACCCTCCAAGTTCCATACAGCTGACGAGATGGCTAAATAACAAGAGCAGCTAGTTCTGAGCTAACATTATGCCTGCTAATGTTAGACTCAAGGGTCCTAAAAATCACACTTTCTCATTGATAAACAATTCAATTACATTCTCACGTTTTACTAGTTTATTCGATAAGTGTCTGAATCTAACAAGGAATCCACTTCAGGGAAAGTTACAATAACACTGGCTAACAGAGGCTAACGACAGCTAACAGCGGCAAAAACAGCAGAGCTTAACAACTTACACTGTGCCGCAGTCATCAATCTCCTGCTACTGAGTGGTGAGATTTTACACACTGTAATGTTATTTTTTTGGAGCAATGCAGTTCTTCTTGAAAAGCAATATAACATGTTTTAAATATATTATGGTTATATTTTGTGCCTACTGCCTGTTTCTCATTTCTTTTTAGTTCCCTTCCTCTGATTTATTCTTGTTTTATATACCCCACCTGTACACATCAACTAACTCCTGCTGTTTTAAATAACTCCTTAATTCTCCCTGTCCTCATTTATCTCTCCTCTTTCAGTCACTACTCAGCATCCCAGGCTCACCCTTCATGTCGCGCCACAACAGCCGCAGCAGCATCTTCAGCTTCAAAGGCCGTTCCAAGGACATGGGCTCAGAGAATGAATTTGCAGACGACGAGCACAGTACAGTAGAGGAGAGCGAAGACCGTAGAGGATCCCTGTTTATACCTTACCGTCGCAACAGCTACAGTGGCAACAGCCAGGGCTCATCACGCATCCATCCGCTGGCACCCCACTCTGGAGGGAAGAGGAACAGCACAGTGGACTGCAATGGCGTGGTGTCTCTCATCGGCCCTGGGCCCGGCAGACGGCTTCTGCCTGAGGTGAAAATAGATAAGGCAGCCACTGATGACAGTGTAAGGACGTCCATGGGACACCTAATACAGTTTAGGCATGATGTTGGTGGCCCGGGTTTCTGCAGCTTCTCCTTCACAACCTCTTCCCCTGCCTCTTGTTCCTCTTTTCCCTAAACCCAGTATCTCCTTTTTTCCACTCCCTGAGTACACAGAATCTGTTTTATTTTTTCACCATACACTGACTCTTAGACTTCCAGCCTGATCTAATGCCTTTTCACTTCTTTTTTTAGCAGCACTAGAAGTCACTAACCAGTTGAAAGAACATCCGCAAACTCACTCCCTTGCCAGAATCATCACCATTACTTCACTAACAGTAATGCGTAATGAGATCAGCCCTTTCGAGTTGCCCTAACAGTTCAATCACTGAGAAAAAAATCATTATTATATGAAATTCTTTTCATTCTTTACTTCTACTTCCTCATTCTTGAGGGCTTTGTACATCTGGACACATACTATTTTCTGTCACTGTTCTTATCTGGAGTTCTTTTTTCTTCTTCTTCCTTTCAGCCTCACTTTCCCTCTGCTGCCTTCTCTTTCCTCCTTGCCCTCATTTATCCTCTGCTTCTGAGAAATGGATGATGCAACGACAAATATGAAACCTTTTTTTTCCTATAATAAATGTCTCTTGTCATTCTAGCTAGCATGGTTGAACCCTCTTTTATTGTCAACCAATCTACCTGCTTTTTACCTTCTCTAAAGTTTAGCATGATGTGTCACCAAATGATGTCTTGATGTCTTCCACTCTTGTTGACATGCATGCCACTGCATGCATTTTACTGTTTCTTAGGGATTGTATTTTTGTCATGCACAGTAAATGATGGCAAAATTAGAATGTGCTACCTTAAATTCTCAAAAGTAAAAATACCTCAAATCAGATTAAGTCATAATGGAAAAAAGAGGAATTGAAATTGAGCCCTCTTTCAAAAAAAAGTTTTAAATAAACCCTGGTTCTTTACCTGGTTGTGCTAATTTAAGGCACCTATTTGAGAATTTACAGTAAGAACTTGAAATGTATTTGATTATATTTTCTGGAAAATGTAGAATATCAGTACATTATTTGATACTAAAGCGACAGTTCTTTTGCCTTGTGAGCAGACCTCAGATCTCTTTCATGATTTAGATGGATCAAGTTGCATCTTGTGGCAACTGCTGTTGTAATTTGGCGCTATATAAATAAAATTGAATTGAATTGAATTTAGATAGCTGTGGAGCACGAGGTTGAATGTCTGTTTAGATTCATGTAATGACCGTGACATCATGTCTTTCTCTGAGTACAGACTACAGACGTTGAGATTAAGAAGAAGCACTCTGGCTCTCTCATGGTGTCTGTGGATCAGCTCAACTCCTCCTTCAAAGGGAAGGACCGTGCCAACAGTCAAATGAGTGTAGTCACCAACACTCTGATAGAGGGTACAGAGAGTTTATATGTTTCTCTTGTTCTTTCTAATCCTGTGCTGTTAATTGTCAGATTAGCTCTTAGTGCTAAAATACGTTTAGGACATGAAAATGCACAAGTAAAAACAACATCAGTTTTGCTCAGTATCAACTAAGTGACAGCTGTTGTTGCAACTTGTTAGTATATGCCCATAAGTTGCATGTAATTATCACATAAGTGAGATGTTCAGGAGTCTAGATGTTACAGCACATAATGTCACTTAAATAACTAGGTTGATCTGATATCCTCGTGTTGGTGTTGTTCCCAGATCATCATACTAAATGTTGTTCCAGGATCAACATTGCAAGTGACCAATTAGAATGTTGTGATGTCATACTTTTGCGACTTCGGGAAAAACCGGCGTAAAACAAAAAACTGTACTAAAGCTGCGTGAAACCGCCTCTGTCTGCCGATCAACGGACCCTGACCCTAACCGTAACCCTTTAATAAACAGTAAGCAGAATTGATATTGTCCTTGCAACATTGGAATTTCATAAATGCACGAATGACTTGGCGCGCAAAGGAATAACGTCACAACAATGTGATTGGTCACTTGCAATGTTGAACCTGGAACAACATTTTCATGATGGTCTGGGAACAACACCAACACGAGGATATCAGATCATCCTAAATAACTAAATGTTAAACATTTCACGTCCCCTCTTTTCTTCCATCTCTTTGTGCAGAATTGGAGGAGTCTCAAAGAAAGTGTCCTCCCTGCTGGTACAAGTTTGCTAACATCTTTCTCATCTGGGAATGCTGTCCCATGTGGCTAAAACTCAAGCACATAGTCTACTTGATTGTCATGGACCCCTTTGTTGACCTGGCCATCACCATCTGTATTGTTCTCAACACCCTTTTCATGGCCATGGAGCACTACCCAATGACTTCACATTTTGAAGAAGTCCTGTATGTTGGAAACCTGGTAAGAAGCTGCAGTCAGTCTTTATTTAAGTCAAGTCAAGTAGTCAAGTATTTATTTATTGTCATTGTCAAAGAACAATGAAATTGCGTTTGGGGCTTCCGTACAACCCGTAAAAAAAAAAAACCCCTTAAAACCCAAGTGTAAATATTTAACCCAGTGTGACTTCAGTGCAATGAGACAATCCTTAGCAACAACATGAGAACAAGACAGGTAATGTTCATAGGACATTCAGACAAAGACCTGAGAAACATGACAAAATGCAACAATGCAACCCGTTCAATATTATTGTACTGTGAGATATGATGGTTGTCTATTTAAGAAAGAGGGGGGGAGGGGAAGAGAATAAAGATATAATGCACCAATGCAAACCAGTTCAGTGCTATTAAGAAGTTGGATATGGTTATTGTCCGTGAGAGGGGGGCAGAGAGGGGAGGGGGGCAGAATTCAGGAGCCTCACAGCCTGTGGATACAGGCTGTTGGCCAGTCTGGATGTTCTGGCCTGTATAGACCTGTACCTTCTCCCTGAGGGCAGCAGATGGAAAAGGTGGCGCGCAGGGTGATGTTGGTCCCGCAGGATACTGTGCACCCTCCTCAGACAGCGAGTGGGGAAGATATTACTATCTCTGGCAGACTTGTTCCAATAATTCTGCCAGCTTCTTTCACCACCCGCTGGAGTGCTTGCTGATCGGCCTTGGTGCAGCTGGGGAACCACACTAGAAATCCATACGTCAGAACGCTGCTGATGGCACAGTTGTAGAAGTTCAACATCAGAGATCTGGGAATGTGTGCGCTCCGCAGTCTCCTCAGGTAGTAGAGGCGCTGTTGGGCCTTCCGTGCAACTGAGGTGATATGGTTGCCCCAGGACAGGTCCTCGGTCACAGTTACCCCCAAGAATTTAAAACTGCTCACCCTCTCCACCGCCTCACTGCCAATGAAGAGAGGCAGATGGTTGTTATGACCCTTCCTCCGGAAATCTACAATGATCTCCTTGGTCTTTTTGGTGTTTAAGACCAAGTTATTGTCGTGGCACCATGACTCTAGTTGTTGTTTAGTCTTTTTTCTTACTGTTTCCATTCGTTTTTGTTGTTGTTTTATGACTGCATGCTCAGTATGTCTCTCAGGAGGTACAGAAATGTCGTAGGTGTATTGTGTGCCTCAATTACCTCAAGCCAACTCATCAAAGCTTCATTTGATATGTGCACTTAAGAATATATACACATACAGTATACAGGAATCTGATGGGGTCTCATTAAAGATTTAGTACCATTTTAATGTAGCCAACTAGGCTTGCCTGCCAAACTTTTATTACGTCCACTCACTCTTCATCCGTTGCATCTTGCTTCCTTCAAGTCTGCTGAACCCTTAACTTGCTCTCAGCTGCTTCCATACAGACATAAGCCTGTTCAACACTGATTTGACCAAGTATATATTAACAAGATCTGTCGCAGACATTCTGGTTTGTCTGTACTCTGTCTGTGCTACCAGATATCACTGTCGCACAGCTGTCTGGGGGCAGAAATACTGGCACAGTGTCAGATATTAAGACAGGAAATGAGGTCATAGGCATTGGCATGCAGTCCAGGAACTGAACTCAGAGGAATCTGCGCAGTATGATGGATGGTGCAGTGTGAATCACTGGGTGTTCTCTGCAGCACTAACTGGACACATGGTTAGCAGAAGGACAATACAAAGCAACGAGTAATATAGTTAATTACGAATTCTGCTGAAACATATCCTTGTTAATTTTTTAACAAGAAATGCTTCAAATGCAATCTAAGCATGCCTCTTTATCCTGTTTCCTGAGGAAACATATTAACATATTCTTCATGTTTTTCTCTGTGTGGGTCTTTAGGTTTTCACTGGCATCTTTGCTGGGGAGATGTTTGCCAAGCTAATTGCCATGGATCCCTACTATTACTTCCAGGAAGGCTGGAACTGCTTCGATGGCTTCATTGTGACTCTGAGTTTAGTCGAGCTGGGACTGGCTGATGTGGAAGGCCTGTCAGTGCTCAGGTCTTTCCGATTGGTACGTGGAAAATAAGAGACATTTGATTTGACCTTTTGTGGCCTTAATGTACAAGCTAGTATCAGGTAAAATTTGTGCAGCTCTCTTTCTTACTGATCATCAGATCAAGGCTGATGTTAAGCCTGGCTTCTGTAGATATTACATCAGGTTGTGTTTTGTAGATATGAAAAACGATAATTAACCCCGTTCGTTTGTTTTGTGCTTCTCTTGTAGTTGAGAGTGTTTAAATTGGCCAAATCATGGCCAACACTCAACATGCTGATCAAGATCATTGGCAACTCAGTGGGAGCTCTGGGTAATCTAACCCTGGTGTTGGCCATCATTGTCTTCATCTTTGCTGTGGTGGGAATGCAGCTATTTGGCAAAAGCTACAAAGACTGTGTGTGTAAGATTGCAGAAAGCTGCGAGCTGCCACGCTGGCACATGCACGACTTCTTCCACTCCTTCCTAATTGTGTTCAGAGTGTTGTGTGGGGAATGGATTGAGACCATGTGGGACTGTATGGAGGTGGCAGGACAGACAATGTGTCTAACGGTCTTCATGATGGTCATGGTGATTGGTAACCTAGTGGTAAGCAAAGACAGACATTACGTAGTGTACAAGCTCCTGAATTATAGTAATCCATTGAAGTTTAATAGATACATTGCTGTGAAAAAGTATTTGCAGTTTTCATGATTTCTTTGTTTTTTGCATATTTGTCACACTTGCAATTTTCAGATTATCTAACAATATTAGACAAAGATAGTATATACAAAATGGTGTTTTTATGATGATTTCATTTATTAAAGAAAATAATATCCAAACCTACCTGCCCCTTGTCTAAAAAAGTAATTACTCTCCTTGTCAAAACACAGTTTTTGGAAAGCTGAGTTACAGCCAACCCAGACCAGTTAAATCAAGAAATCACTTAAATAGAAGTTGTCTGACAAAGTGAAGTAGGCTAAAAGATCTCAGAAAGCAACACATCATGCCGCAGTCTAAAGAAATAGGTGAGAAAGTCACTGACATCTATCAGTCAGGAAAGTGTTACAAAGCCATTTCTAAGGCTTTGGGAACTCCAGTTGACCACAGCGAGAGACATTATCCATAAACAGAGACAACTTGGAACAGTGGTGACCTTTCCCAGGAGTCATCCAGGACGTCACAGAAGAACCCAGAACAATATCTAAAGAACTGCAGACCTCAGTTGTCTCAGTTAAGGTCAGAGTTCATGATCAACAATAAGAAACACACTGGGCAAAAATTGCATTGACACAGTTCCAAGGAGAAAACCATTGCTGACCAAAATGAACCTCAAATTCTCGTCTCAAATTTGCCTAAAAACATCTTGATGATCCCAAAGACTTTTGGAAAAATATTCTGCGGCCGATGAGACAAAACCTGAACTTTTCGGAAGGTTCAAGTGCTGTTCCATCTGATGTAAAACTGACACAATATTTCATAAAAAGAACATCATACCAACAGTCAAACATGGTGGCGGTAGTGTGATGGTTTGGGACTGTTTTGCTGCTTCATGGTGATTTCCCGTAATTGATGGAACCATGAATTCTGTTTTCTTCGAGAAAATCCTGACGGAGAATGTCTGCCTATCAGCTTGTGCCATCAAGTACAAGTACACTTAAGAAGCAAGACAATTATCCAAAGCACACCAGAAAGTCCACCTCATTTTGGAGTGCCTAGTCAAAGTCAGGAGTTAAATCTCATTGTGATGCCTTAGCACGATCTTAAACAGGCTGGTTTAACAGGATTTTCAGAAACCCTCCAGTGTGGCTAAATTTAAAGAAAAGATGTGAAATGTGAAAGCCTCATTGTCAGTCACAAATGCTCCATTGCAGTTCTTACCACCAACTACGGTACAATCAGTTGTTAGCCTTAGGTGGCAATAGCTTTTTCACATCAACTTTTTCCTTAAATAAAATCAGTTTTTATTTAAAAAATGCATTTTGTGTTTACTCTGGGGTTTTTTTTAATTGAAATTTCTATGATGATCTGAAACACGTGTGAAAAATATGCAAAAAAAAGAGAAATCCAAAGGTGGCAAATGTTTTTTTCCAGCGCTGTATATTGTGAGTGCTAAAATGAGAGCTTCTGTCTATTTTCCCTTTGAGGTGCTGAACCTGTTTCTGGCCCTGCTGCTGAGCTCATTCAGTGCAGACAACCTTGCTGCCACCGATGATGATGGTGAGCCCAACAACCTCCAGCTCGCGGTTGCTCGCATTAAGCTGGGGATTGCCTGGTTCAAGGCAAACATGCGGGTTTTTGTAGCCACAATGCTAAAGAAGGTACCATATAATTGAACATTTATACACCTCCTTGTTTAAATAACATTGTTTTGTGTCAGACTCCTATTTGATGGCAGTTTGTTTTGTAATAGCGATTTTTCATTGCTTGTTTTATCACTATGACAAGCAGCCTGTCGAAGACGAACAGAAGCCTTTGGATGAAATGTATGAGAAGAAGCTCAACTGCATTGCAAATCACACAGTGGATATCAATCGAGGACTGGACTATGCTAAAAATGGCAATGGGACCACCAGCGGAATTGGGAGCAGCGTGGGAAAGTACATGATTGATGACGACTACATGTCCTTCATCCACAACCCAAACCTCACTGTCTGCGTTCCAATCGCTGTTGGCGAGTCTGACTTTGAAAATCTTAATACTGAAGATTTCAGCAGTGAATCTGATGTGGAAAACAGCAAAGATGTGAGTATCATCTGCCCTTGCTTTGCAGGTAGTTTTAGTAAATTATTGTTTTGATGTCAGAGGTGATGAGGTTGCTAAATATAACATGGTAGGAAGCAATGCAATAGTGCAGTAAACAGAATAAAGTTGAGTATATCGTGCAATATGCAGTAAGTGGAACTCATCTGAATTGCCACACTGGAGAGACTTAGTTTAACTGACATTTAAGAACATCCATTTAGACAGGAGCGCTGTAACGCTGAGCCTGAGTGCTGACCCTGCAGACAGCCAAGAACAGCAGGCAGACAACAGACTGCCCTGGTGAGATGACAGAGAAGCAGAGTCACAGTCTACTGTACAGTATAAATGGAGGAGAAGGATAGCCAGACCCAAAGTGTGTGGAGAAGTCTGATGGGTGGGTCACCTTGACCTAGTTTGTTGTAGGAAGAAAGGAGATAATGCAGCTGAATCACTACTGTACCTGCATCAGGTTTATATTCTACTGAGCTTCCTCAACCACAAAAATCTACCCAGCGCTGCAGCTGGCCAGAGGGCATGCTGCAGCGCGAAAGCCAGTCAGAAAAGCATGATGGCTATTTTGTAAAAAGAATTTTAAAAAATGGTGGAAACAGGGGAAGAAGGGGTGAATGTTGATGTGCATTCACTCTTCAGTGAACTGAACTGTCGTGAGTGTTTGTGAGTGTTTTTGTCGAGTTAACAGTAAACGACTAATATCAAACGTGTATCTAAAGTATTAAATGAATCGTGCGATTAAAACACATATTACCTTACATCCTCTTTTCCCTCACAACACAGATAAATCCCCCGATTCTTTCAAATGTGTGCCAGTGCAATCCCTCCATTGTGTTTTGTGAGGTTTTGTTTTTTTTCTACTTAGGTTCTGTTTTGAGTGTTTGCTGTTTGCTGGTGTTTTCAATGCATTTGACCTCTCAGGGCCACCGTATAATGACTATTATTAACAGTTCAAAGAATTACTGATTATCTCTAGTGACTAACATGACTTTTAATAACTGCGCTACATGGCTGTAACGTGTATACCTCCATTTATAAATCATGTCATGCATATAAACCCAAGGAGTGCATTAATGTAATGGCTTCACTGGCACTGTGCCTTATACATATTGTACGCTTTCAGCATCTCACTGCTGAACCTATAACATTCAGAGAGAAACTAAGAGGTTGAACTGATCTCTTTGTCCTAGCTGGATGACACCAGCTCGTCTGAGGGCAGCACAATAGACATCAAGCCTGATGTGGAGGAGGTGGCAGTGGTGGAGGTTGTGGAGGAGTATCTTGACCCAGAAGCCTGCTGGACAGATGGTAAGTGGTGATTAATTTTTGACTTTTTGGTTAGTAATAACAACAAGCCCACACAATATGTTATCGGTGTACTGTGTTAATGACAGCTTATTCACAGTTCAATCCATGATGTATATCAACAGTCGTCTTTTCATTTGGCATGCAGAGTGTGTGGCCAAATATAAGTGCTGTGATGTTCCCATTACTCACGGGTGGGGGAAGTACTGGTGGTTCCTGAGGAAGACCTGCTACCTGATAGTGGAACACAACTGGTTTGAAACCCTGATTATCTTCATGATCCTGCTCAGCAGTGGGGCCCTGGTAAGAACACACACACACACGCGCGCACACACACACACACACACACACACACACACACACACACACACAGCAAACACCAGTTTTGCACACTCTCACAAACAATCTAATTGCCCTACTACAATGTCTAATTAACAATATGATAAAATGCACATCACAGGAAGAATACAAGCAACAAATTAGAAAAACATGAGCAAAATCAGTTAATGATTGCATTTAGTTCTGAGGATGTGAGCAAGCATCATCTTCTGCTTTTCTTCTGCAACTGCTCTTGATATTATTGCTGATAATGGACAGCAAAGTGCTGTAATGCACCAAGCTTTCAACCAGGAGTTTCTAGCTTAGGCTTGCAGCTTTATCCAGGTGGGAGGTAAAGACGAACACTTATATGTGGAATAATGGAAACAGGGAATGAAGGGAACCATGACCCTAGTCTGATAGGGTTATGTTTATCAGTTATTTTTCTGCATGGTGTAAACAACTTATTGTCAACAACAAATGAACACAGCATGTCATCCAGCAAATTCTAACCCAGGTGATTTAGAAGAGTGAAAAGATCTTCATACTGATAATAACACTGGTTGTTTCATGCCATGCATATTGTCTGTGTGATGTTTCTGTTCTGCTCTTCAGGCCTTTGAGGACGTGTACATAGAACAGAGGAAGACAGTCCGTATCATCCTGGAGTATGCGGATCGTGTTTTCACCTACATCTTCATCCTGGAGATGTTGCTGAAATGGGTGGCTTATGGCTTTGTCAAGTACTTTACAAATGCCTGGTGCTGGTTGGACTTCTTCATAGTTGATGTAAGTACATTTGTATGTGGCTTGGTTACATACTGGCCACATGATGATAGTTTAAGATCGCAACATCCACAGATTTGAGAGTTTAAAGTCAGTGAGTCATTTGTCACACAGAAAAGATGCTCTATTGGGGAAACACGTATGTTTGTTTTTTGTTTCTACCAAATGGGCGAATGTCTCAAAAAACATGGTTTTATTGCTTCAGCTAAAAACTAGAGAGATAACAGTTCCTGCACTGCTGAGTCACAGGACCTCTTTATCTAGTCAGCAGTGTCTACAAACACCAGGGACTTCAGAAACGCATCTGCACATTGCTCCATGCTTCTGTCATGAAGCCTGGAGATTTTGCTTAGTTTCAGTAGCACAATGGCCTCTCTGTCCTGAATGTTCAATCTGGCCTGCTGAGGCATTCAGTGTTTCCCTCTCTTGACAGCTACTGTAATTCATATGTGGTTTATCCTTTTCTCTCATTTGTGTGTGATCTGTTTCTCACGTGAATTCTTTCCTGCATCTATATTTAAAAAATGATGTCATAGCTAGTGAAATATCTGGTGCTTTTCAGGAAGTGACACTTTTTATAGCACTTTACTTCGTTATTTTATGGTTTTGAGGAAAAGAATAATTTGGAAATTTGAGAATTAAAGTGATTGATCACTGAATGTGATGGCATACATTCAATGATATTTTTATGAACAGTTTATTTAATTAGTTGATCATTTCAGTCCCTGACATTGACCTTTCCAAATCCAAATGATTTTTTCCTCAAAATGTGTAATTTAATTCAATTTTATATATTTAGCAATAAATTTATATTTTTTGTCTTGTCGTAATATTGATTTCTGTATGTGTGTTTTTTTTTATTATGTCCTATGTTGTGCTAAGTCATTCATTTATTTTATTTGTCCTTTGACCACCAATTTATCTTCACCCTTAATTTTGAAGTGCCAGTCTGTCTATGTTAACCTCGACATATACATATAAACAAGCATTTAGTTATGTTTAATAGGAATGTAGTATTGTATGTTGTATTCCTGATGGGGGTCAGAAATTGTAAGTATGTTTACCCTGCACACATACCATATGTGTGCATTTTTTTTATGATTATTTGTGTATATCATGTATTTTCAGTTACTGTCTGATTGTCTTTTACAATATGTAACGTCACAATAGTTTGTTGAGAACAAAGAACATAGGAGTAGTCAGGTTGCTTCACAAACATCTGCCTTTGTTTTTAACAAACATCCTCAGTTATCAAGATTACGATTGGAATCTGGCCACTAACTTTCAGTGATCATGTTCAAAAGATCAGGTGGTCAAAGAATCATTTGAATATAGCAGTAGAAGATGTTAAGGTTTGGAGAAACTGACCAAATGATACTGCTGCCCACAAGAAGGACAAAAGAAGGACAAAGAATAAGTGTGTGAGTCTTTACACGGCCACTTCAATAGTTATTCTTAATTAGCATTATGTTCAATCCCCTTTTGTCTTCAGATCTCCTTTAATTCTTTGTGGCACAGATGCAACAAGGTGCCAGAAACATTCCTCAGAGATTTTGGTTCATGCCGAGTCGACATGACTGCATCACACAGTTGCTGCAGGTTTACTGGCTGCACATCCATGATAGGAATCTCCACATCACCTTCTAGAAAGGTGTGAAGGTGCTCTATTGGACTGAATCTGCTAACTGTGAAGGTCATTTGATTTCAGTGACCTCATTGTTAAGATACCAGAAACCAGTGGTATGTTCTCCTACTGGAAGGAGCCATCAGCAGATGGTCACTGTGGTCATAAAGAGATAAACATGGTCAACAAGACCCCAGAGGAAAATGTCTCCCACACATTATACCATCAACACCGTGAACCATTGATGAGACAGGATGAACCCATATTGTTTATGCCAAAATCTGACCCTACCATCCAAATGTTGCAGCAGAAATCAAGACTCATCAGAACACACAGCATTTTTCTTCTGTTGTCCAGTTTTGGTGAGCCTGTGCAAATTGTAGCCTCAGATTCTTGTTCTTAGTCAAAAGGAGTGCAGAAGACCACACCCAGTGCTGCTGAAGCACATCTGCTTCAGAGGTAGATGTGTTGTGCATTCAGAGATGCTCTTCTGCGTACCTTTGTTGTAAAGAGTGTTTATTTGAGTTAATATGCTTTCCTGTCAGCTTAAAGCAGACTGGCCATTCTCCTCTGACCTCTGGCATCAACAAGGCATTTTTAGCCAGAGAACTGCCGCTCAGTGGATATTTTTTTTCTTTTTCAGACCATCCTCTGTCAACCCTGGAGATGGTCATGTGGGAAAATTCCAGTAGCTCAGCAGTTTTTGAAACACACAGACCAACTGTTCTGGCATCAACAATCACACTGCGTTCAAAGTCATTTAAATCAGTTTGAAATCGAGCAGGTCATCTTGGCCATGTTTACATGTGCTGAGCTGCTGTCGTGTGGTTGGCTGATTAGTTAATGAGCAGTTGAACAGGTGAACCAAATGAAGTGGTCAGTGAGTGCATACACAACATTTGTGAGACTTATAATACAATGTTATGCAGAAGATGTTAATATCACTACAGGACTGAGATATATATTCACTTCCATAGAAAGCCCTTTAAATGTAAATCAAAACAATATGCAGTTACTTGGCTGTATATAACAACAATCAATATAAAACAACCAAATGTTAAAACTGAGAAATGATATTGTCGCTTTAAATGATATGTCAGCAAATCATTTAAAAAGGGTTTAGATATTTATATTACAAATGTGTAGCATCTTTCTTTTATTTGTCTCTGTAGGTGCTTAGAAACGTCACAGTTAGAGCCTCCTTTGTTAAATATTGGCATTTATAGTGCTTCAAATAGTATCAGTTGTTTTCAGATCTGGACTTTTAAGCAGTTTTGCATTGTCTGGTTAAGTAAGGTCTTCTCTATGAAAGATATAAATAAGGACAATTTTTGTCAAACATTTCCCATTAATGAGCAAGTGATTTTTATGCGCATTAACTTTGTAATGAAGCTTGCAAAATCAAGGGTTATCTTCCAATTTACACACAGTGTAAAAACTTCAGCAAAGGTTTGAGCTATAACTTTAGAAAGTGTTGTGCCAAAAGCAAAAGAAATCAGTTTAGACTTGAGAAAAAGAATTGCTTCTGCTCACAAAGCAGGAAGTTTATCGCAGAGTTCCTGAGTGTCAAGAACTGGAGCAAGAAGTGTGATCGAGAAATTCAAATAGAGCAACACAGTACAGAACAAGCCTGGCAGAGGCAGAAAGTGAAAGATTTCAAAGAGTGTGGAAAGAAAACTAGTGAGAGATGTGTCTGCAGAGCCCAGGACAACTGCAGAGGGGTAGGGTAACCCTACACCTGCAAACCAGACTGAAACAAGCTAAGGTGGAGATCAGAAGAAAGTAGAGATTTTTAGCCACAGATATGCTGCTTATAGTTGGAGAAAGAAGGGGAAGGCATACAAGCCAAAATAACACCATCCCTACAGCGAAACATGGTGGTGGGAGCATTAAGCTGTGGGGATGCTTCAGTCCATCTGGAACTGGAAATCTCATCAAGGTGGAAGGAATGAAGAAGAAAGAAGGATATGTGACGATTTTAAATGAAAACCTCAAGCAGTCGGTAGTAAAACTGTCCTTACTTTTTTAAAATTTTCATGTAGGCTAAGTACAGATTTTCTAAATATGTGAGTTGGATCCTCTCTTCCCAACAATTATAGTAAGGGGTCTGTCCTATGGGTCATGATGGACGACAAAAGTGTTCAATTATTCAAGTTACATGGTGGATTTTTTTTTTTTTTTTGCGTAACCCTGAAATATGAAGACATCTCAATATATTCTGATAACTTAATCCAGATTTTTTTTAATGCAGCCCTCTGTCCTAACACTGACCTGTCCTCTCTCTCACAGCAGGTTCCTATAACTGTGTCTCTCTTTAAGTTAAGAGAGATGTTGTGCAGCTATCGAGAGGGACTGAGGGGTCGGTGTTTGGGGGTCCAGGGTAAGGTTGATGTGCTGTGGTGGGACTCCTACTTTCACAGGCTTTTCCTCTCTTCTAACCCTGAAAGTTGTCGTCAGCTTCTGCGTTTTCTCTCCCTTCTTTAAGTACAGTGCCCTCTGATGTGGAAACTGTACTGTTTTGTATCGTGTACTGTGTGTATATTATTGTGTCACATTGATTTAGTGTTTGTGAACTCATTTCTCCTCTAATTTTTCCCTTTGTTTGACTCTCTTCTCTTCCTCTCACTGTGTCAACCACAAGTTTCTTTCCAGGTGTGCTCACTGTGCTGTTAAGCTGGTTATCACGCTAGACTGGCTTGCCAAACTAAACCAAACTCAAACATAAGCAAACACATTTTTTTTAAAAAGAAAAGGAAAAAAAGAAGTCCGGCTACGCTTTATTGACCGTTGTTTATTGTAATAACTCCTGTTTAACCGTTATGCTATATAGATACATATACTTACACATATATAACCTATATATGTACTTATATATATCTGTATATAACCATTCAGCCATCCTTACACTTTAGAGTCCACCTTTCTCTCTATTTCCCCTCTAACTTTGTGGGTCCTCTCTTCCTTTGCCTCTGTCTTTCCCTCTTCTGTCCCTATCTGTGTAGGTGTCTATAGTCACCCTTATAGCTAATGCGTTGGGCTACTCCGATCTAGGCCCGATTAAATCACTCAGGACACTGAGGGCCTTGAGACCCCTCAGGGCCCTGTCACGTTTTGAAGGGATGAGGGTAAGACCCAAGATACCAGGCAGCTGGTCCTTTTGCATGCCGAATAAATAAAAAGTATCAGCGCATGCTAGAGATGGCAGAATAGATTTTAAATATCTCTGAGGGGACTTTTCTTTTTTTAAAGATGACTCCTTGGATTAGTGAGAAGCTTTTTGCATGGACGCAGATCATCTCAGATGGTCATCATACATCTGATTTGATTAATCATGTTTCATTTCATATATAATAAATTTAGCATTATTTTAAAGCATTTAGCAGTGACTCCAAATATTAGCAAAATTAAACTCTGTCCAATGCTTTATTTAAAAAAGTAGACTGCACTCCAACTTTTTGCTTGAGTGATTCAGCACGCTACAATAAAAGCTCTGTTTAGTACCAGCTGAAGGAACAACTAGAGGTTGGTTTGAACTGTCAGGCAAAACAAATTCAAGCTGAGCCATGCAATAGGGTTATGACACAGACCCAAAATGCAGTCTGTTAAGTGCTACAGAGCCCCCAGCTCAAATGAACAGATATCCAAATTGGTAGTTAATCTTTGTGCATACTTCATTTACAAGGTGCACACAGTTAAGTCTGTCCTTAAGTGTGTGCACAGTTTCTACATCTATAGTTGTGATGTAACTCCAGAGTTTTAACTAATAAACAAACAAAACAGAATCTGGTTTAATCTGGTTATTTCATGTGATGGATTGCGTCAGCCTCTGGTTGTTGCTGGGCAAAAAAAAAAACAACAAAAATTTTTATCGTGCCTAGGCTCAGCATCTTTTGGCTTTTGCTCTGGCTCAAGTGTCCTGTTATCTGATATTATCACAGTTTGGCTTTGGCATTGTCACACTGGAAGATCAACAAACTTCTGGTTGCATAACCCCTCCCCTGACATCCTTGCTCATCACTCCTCAGTGAATTTCATCACCATGATTTTCACGATCACCGTTTTGCAGTTATATTAAGTTATCGCATAGCTGCATTGTCTCTATATTACAACATTAGACAGAACACAAAATAACGCAAATAATTTTGACATTTGATGTTTGCCTATAGTTTTGGTTTATTTGGCTTTCTGTTTTCATGGCTTGGTGTTTGGAAATGCACATTCCTGTGTTTTCCTCCTAATTCTAACAGCTGTATATCATTCAGGACGGTAAAGTTATCTTTTATATTAACAGTTCATGCAATCATTACTTAATTGATTGAATTAATTTGTTGCATTGAGCAGCCACAGCTAACACAAATGTTCTCTTGACATACTGGAACACAAATAGTATACGAGTGTGTATGAATGCAATATACTTTTAATGGGAATAACAATATGCTGGGGCACAATACAAAAAAATCTGATAATGTGGATTAGAAGCTACAAAAGGATAACTTTATAATGATTTAGAACTAGTTGTAATGAGTTTTAGTTTAATATACCAAGCTGTCATAAAACAGTACTACGTCATTTAAATGCTGACAGTCAAAAGTGATGATTTATAAAATTTGTAATATCCCCTTTATTACCAAAACCTATAACACAAACTATTTTAAGCATGGCTTTCTGTTCAAAGTTGAAATAATCAGAGTTCTACACTGTTTTGACTTGTTGTGCATTGTATTGTGCCCTGTTGTTATACTCGCTTGTAGGTTATTGTGATTGGCATGAATTTTTACGAAGCAATCACATAACGCAACTTGAGTCTCTAAGGGAGGGAAAGAATGTGCATTTCTATGTAAGTGTGTGTTTCTGTGCAAAATGTTATAACATCTACAAGCAGGTGGTGTTTGATTGCTAACATACACTCTTGTCTGCTCCCCACCCCCCTGTTCTTTTTAGGTTGTAGTGAATGCCTTGGTGGGTGCAATTCCCTCAATCATGAATGTGTTGCTGGTGTGTCTCATCTTCTGGCTCATCTTCAGCATCATGGGTGTCAATCTGTTTGCTGGAAAGTATTACTATTGTTTCAATGAGACAGCTGAGGAGTACTTTCTACCGCATGAGGTGAACAACAAAACAGAGTGCTTCGCACTCATCAATGACAACTATACTGAAGTCAGATGGAAGAATGTCAAGATCAATTTTGACAACGTGGGCGCGGGATACCTGGCACTCCTACAAGTGGTGAGAAACTTTTTTTTTTTGCTACTTCGCATTTGTACAATTTTTTTGTTTTCTCACACTGTGACTGCCACCATCGCAGGCAACATTCAAAGGCTGGATGGACATCATGTATGCGGCAATAGATTCTAGAAAGGTAAGCTTTTTCAGTTTACAGATAGTCTGACTTTCACATCAGCAGGACCTACAGTTTTTTTAATATGTTTTTTTGTTTATGGCAATTTGTAGGTGGAGGATCAGCCCATTTATGAGGACAACTTGTACATGTACATCTACTTTGTCATATTCATCATCTTTGGCTCATTCTTTACCCTAAACCTCTTCATTGGTGTCATCATTGATAACTTCAATCAACAGAAGAAAAAGATAAGATTGCTTTTCTTCATTTATCTCTCAAATATACACATTTTTACTTTCTCACCAGAGTTAGATGAAACAGTCAATTACACTATAATCAAGAAGACAGATGTATGTCCCAAAATGTCAGGTTAATCCTTTAGGATTAAAATCTACACCGCTGACTTTGACTTTTTTTTAAAGTAGATCCTGCACTGGAAAATGTGGTCCTGCAGATTGTAACCAAATTGTTTTTTGTCCCTTTACTTTGGAGGTCAGGATATCTTCATGACAGAAGAGCAGAAGAAGTATTACAATGCAATGAAGAAACTAGGGTCCAAGAAACCACAGAAACCAATCCCCAGGCCCCAGGTAAATATTCTCCTCCCTTCTCCTCCACGCAAGTTACATTTCTAAAAATCATTAAGAAAATCACTCCAACATCCCTCTTCTGTCTTCTCGCTTTCTCCTCAGAACAAAATCCAGGGCATGGTGTTTGACTTTGTGACGCAGCAGGTGTTTGACATCTCCATCATGATACTCATCTGCCTCAACATGGTCACTATGATGGTGGAGACAGACAATCAGTCGGAGGAGACAGAGAATGTGCTTTACTGGGTCAACTTTGTCTTCATTGTTGTCTTCACTGGCGAGTTTTTACTGAAGCTCTTCGCACTACGTCACTATTACTTCACCAATGGCTGGAACATTTTCGATGTGGTTGTGGTCATCCTTTCAATTGTGGGCAAGTATTTAAAAAGGCTGTTTATGTATGAGGGGAAAAGTCAAAGCAGCTTTACTGGAAATGGCTCAAATAAGCCAATTTCATTCACGTACTGCAGATGCACACAGCTCAAACATGAGCCAGACTTTAAGCTAACCTGTGTGTAGTCTCCTGCAAACTCTGTTCAGGCAGCTCTCTTGCCTAAACCAAACTTTGTGTTTCTACCAGTTGTAATATATATATGAATTAAAATATATGTAGCACTAATGTGCGCAACCTGTCAGAAGGTGAAATTTAAAATCTTTCTTTATATTTTGCTTTCAAGCAGCCAGACTTTCTTGGAATTTTTAAAGTGGTGTTGAGCAATAGCACTTTCTTGCTAGTAGCCTGTCACAAAAATCCATAATTTGGTTCCATTTCTTTAATCGAATCTATGAAAATATAACATAGTTTGACAGGGATAAAATTTTATTTTTGCACCAACAAAATAGCTAAAAGCTTGGCTTATCTCAGCATGGTGGGCAACTGTGCCGTTAAAAGATTTAAAGCCAATCTTATGGAAGGGAAACATTGAGAAAGGGCTGAGGTATGCCAAATTACTCAAGAACTGGACTGAAAATAAGCCTCAGGAAAGCTGCATAAGAGAGTTCAGGCTCAGTTAAAGAACACAGCTGGTGTAAAGAAATATTTCCCATTTTCCAAGTAAATATAAAGAAATATAAAGAAATCAGGGATTGCTGGACTTTTGCCCAGTATACATAAAATCAAATATAAAAAAAACTTCAATTTCTTTCTTTCAAATGTCTTCAGTTCAAACGTTGCCATACAGTTTTTCCTGGCTTTTTGTTGTGATCCTCGTGCTGTATAAAAACAGATGAATTACTAACTAAGACCAACAAATAATGAAGAATCAATGTTTCTTTTCCTGCTGTGTGGAATGGGGTAAAGCATTCAGTCGGCTTTTGTCTCAGCCTTAACTAACATGTGTTTGTTTTTCCTTCCTTTGAATTTCAGGAATGTTTCTGGCTGACCTGATTGAGAAATACTTTGTCTCACCAACACTGTTCAGGGTGATCCGTCTGGCTCGTATCGGCAGGATCCTGCGTCTCATCAAGGGGGCCAAAGGAATCAGAACTCTTCTGTTTGCCCTTATGATGTCACTTCCTGCCTTGTTCAATATTGGCCTCCTTCTTTTCCTGGTTATGTTCATTTTCTCCATCTTTGGAATGTCTAACTTTGGCTATGTGAAATACGGGGCTGGAATTGATGACATGTACAATTTTGAAACCTTTGGCAACAGCATGATCATCCTGTTTATGATCACCACGTCTGCGGGATGGGATGGCCTTCTGCTGCCTATTCTGAACTACCCTCCGGACTGTGACCCCTACTTCGAGAACCCTGGGACCCCTGTTACGGGAGACTGCGGCAACCCATCGGTGGGCATCTTCTTCTTTGTTATGTACATCATCATTTCTTTCCTGATTGTAGTCAACATGTATATTGCCATCATCCTGGAGAATTTCAGCGTGGCCACAGAGGAGAGTGCAGACCCACTCAGTGAGGATGACTTTGAGACCTTTTATGAAATTTGGGAGAAGTTTGACCCAGATGCCTCCCAGTTCATCACCTATGCCAAGCTTTCTGACTTTGCAGATGCACTCGAACACCCACTCCGCGTGCCCAAGCCTAATACCATTGAACTGATTGCAATGGACATGCCTATGGTGAGTGGAGACCGCATACACTGTCTGGACATCCTCTTTGCCTTCACCAAGCGTGTGCTGGGTGACAGCGGCGAGTTGGACATGTTGAGGCAACAAATGGAGGAGCGTTTCGTGGCTGCCAATCCTTCCAAGGTCTCTTATGAGCCTATCACCACCACTCTGAGACGCAAGCAGGAGGATGTGTCTGCCAGAATCATTCAAAGGGCCTACCGCTCCCATTTGGCCAGTCGGGGTTTTGTTTGTAAGCGCAAACCAGCCAATAACAAAGACGAGAATGGTGGTAACAATCAGGAACAAGAAAAGAAAGAGGGCACTCCCTCAACTGCCTCCCTGCCTTCTTATGACAGTGTAACCAAACCTGAGAAGGAGAAACAGGACGACAACAATGAGGGCAAAGGGGGAAGGAAAGAGAAAGGAAGAAACCAAAAAGACATCAGGGAATCCAAATGTTAGGCCACTGGATGTATATTCACAGTAATAACAAAAAGATGATACTAATGCGAGCGGAAACTCACCAACACAGTTGTACAGATTATTTCATTTGCAAGTCAGAAAAAAAAAGTCTTCAGTAATTTTGTTTACAGACTTCATTCTTATATTGATGCAGAGAGAAGCATCTTGGTCTGTTACAGCTTGAAGACTTGAACTTTAGTCAAACCAAACATAATCAGCATACTGTGCGACTCTGTATCTGGACTACTTAACAAAAAGTCAATCAAAACAGACTGCGTCCCATACCGCTCACGTATGACTGGTCTTACAGATAAGTTGAGCAAACTCTACACCAAGAGGTGAAATGGAAAAAACAACAACAAAAAAATCACGCGTCTGGATGCAAGGAATGGTTTTCTTATGGAAGACAGTACTGTGAAAGACAACAAGGATGCTGCTCGCTGCTGAAGAAACGCCTTCTTGCAGCAGCCACAGAGTGTTTCTGTGTCGTTTAATACAGAAATGTATAAAGGAACAAATGGCACACTCACTCTATGAGCAAACAGAAGGTGAGTGAAAGACACAAATAACAGTGTGAACTACTTTTTTGTTTTATTGAGCTAGAAATTGTTTTCGTTTTGTTTTTTGAGCAGCGAAAATGCAAACAGAAGAAAAAAAAAAGAACAATATCCAACAAGTTTGCCCATGTCAATCAACTCTTCTACTCATTTTATCTTTGTTATAATCCACATCGAAATCCTTTTTTTAACATGGGCTTTCACACCAAATTGAGTAAGTGTCTGTTTATTATGGAGTCAACTCGGGCCAAGGGCTTAACATTTACTCAGAAAGATTTCCAAACAAATAATAAGTGTGCTTGTTCAATGCATAGAAATGACTTGCATGATGGCATGTTTTGATCAGAAATCTTTGCATGAATTATCATAGTCCACAAGACACTAATACTCAGACCACGACGGTGGCTCGACTGTACGATCAAGACATGTTCGAAATTTGAAAGTTCAGAGTAATTTGTTCCACGAAGATAGGCGATGTGGGGAGGGGGGGGGTTGATCAGCTTAAAATGGATCCAAATTTTAATCTCATTACTCAGCACATTTCAAATTACTGTTTAAACCTGTTGTCTCTATAGATGGAAGAATGATATATGTCGGGAAATGATAGCACCGTCAGTGCATCAGTGGGTGAAATAAAAAATAAATAAATAAGTAAATAGTTGCTGCTTTGGAGATTTTGAGTGTGTAAGATTTAGAGAGAGATATTTGTGTGTGTCATGGGACTGAAACGTTTGTTAATTTGGACAGAAATACAGTATTTTCAAGGGCACAGCACTTTGAAATGAAAAAAAAAAGAAGCTTATATTTATAATTTGTATGCACCTATGTAATGCTCCATACCATCTGCCTTTATTTTTGTGTAATCGGGCATTGTGGGTATCCTGCTGTCAGTGGTTTGTGGGGATTTCACAGGTTTGGCAAACTCCTTTCTATTTCTAATGTTTCTCTGTGGGTGGTTAGACCTTTTCTGATAGGGCTGACAAGAGTTTTGATCCTTGTTAGGTTAATTTATTTACACAAAATGTAAATGTATGTATCTTTTGTTGTTGTTGTTGTTGTTGTTGTTGTTATTTTCTTTCAGGATATAATTTCCATGTCTTATTTTGTGCTTTTACTTTTAGAGAAACGATCTTGTGATGAGACATATTAGTAGTATCTTATTTTGTTGAGAAATGGGAAATAATGAATGGGTGATGAGAACATTGTGCGTGGAGAAGCCAAAGAGACCTGCCTTGTTATCCCTTGTTGCCCTTTGTCCATGGAGTGGGATTGGGTTAAGTATGCCCTGCCCAGTCTGTTTTCTCGCTGTCGTTATTAGACAGAGACCCTAGAAATGTATGCAATGCTTGAAAAATTCATCCCTTTTTCTCAGGAGATATTATAAATGTACTATTATGAGCTCTGCAACAAAATGCAAGTGAATGTGATGGGAGTATTTATGAAATCATGTTTTACTCTTTTGTTTTATGCCATGTTGATGGACGATGATCTCGGCTGGCTGTTGCGTTGCTGACAGCCGCCCGGTCAGGGGCCACTTTAGTGCTTCCTGCTTACGATGCTTAGAACTATAGGGCTAGAAGCATCTCGATGAAACGGCGTCATTGCGCTCGCTTGTAATGGTGACGTTTATATGAATAGTCATTATGGACTGCAGTCTGGTCTCAGTTAATTTCAGTAAACAAACTAATGTTCACCCTGATAGCAGCCAGATATAGGAAACACTGTGAGGAGATGTCATGAAAGTGAATTGGGACACGTTGGTTTGAGCAGCACTCTTAATTCCTTCTGAAGCAGAAGGGGATTGTTCAGTGGATCGGCCCAGATTTCAGTATTCACCAACAACAAGTGCTCCGAGCATCTCATTTGCCATGTTTTTCTCCCTATTGCTCTACTGCATAACAAATACCAAATAATCAGGCAGAGCACTGGATGCATCTTTACGGTGCTGTGAGCCTAGGCACCACACCAGAGCTTATGCACTTCCTGTCGTCCAGTGATGTCACTACCCGTTTATAAGCCGCTCCCAACCCCTCCTCATCCGTTTTCAAGTTCCATGGTCCAGTTGCTGCATGAAATCTCCAAAATCAGTGTGGGTGTTACCTTGAACCAAATAAAAAACGCTGAATGACAAACGTAAAAGCTACTGCCGTCCATTTTCTCCGAGACCTCCACGAATACGAGATTGACAGGAAGAAAGAGGGAAAATAAAAAATCGATACACATACATCCATTTGGGGAAAAAAAGAAATAAAATTCAGGCTTCGTTCTATAGGGCACAAACTGCAAAAGCTAAGACTGGACTTTTTAAGAGGCTATAAATAATGTATTATATTATTTTAACAGCATGTGTAGTTTTTTTGTAAATACAGGATTACTTAAAAAAAGAAAAACTACAGCTATTAATCTAACACTAAATATTAATAACCATAAATAGAATGGCTTCCAGCTGACACCCCTTGTCACACTTGTTAGGCTGTGACGCATTTGTTAGATGGAATAGGTTTTTTCTTTCTTTCGTTCTTTTTTGATTCACATTTCACAAAAAAGAGGGAAGTAAGCTAATCTATATTTAAAAAAAACTGATTGTAATAAAAACTGTATAAATTCATATGTGCATATACAGAGCTATATTACATATATATTATATATATATTCTACCATTATATATATATATAGTATATATACATTAGAACAGTGTCTGTAACTCAACTCTCCTGTCCACTCCTTGCATTGAGGTGAAACCAGAGCCCCAGAGTGTAACTGATCATGCTTCTTTCTTTGTGTGGTATGTTCAGAGAAATAACCAAAACTCTGGCCTGCCCAGGACTTGTGCATACTGGGTACCAGCGTACAATGCATGGTGTTGTACTGGCTGCTTGCTGAGAAATGTGGAGCCTGCCTTGGTTAGAGGATTGCACTACCAGCATACCCTTTTGTATATGTGTGACGATGTCTTGCCCCTACTTTCCTATATTGTAGACACAAGGTTAAACGGTTTCACACACACGCACACTAACACCCTCGCACATGCGCACACAAACACGCACACTCACACACACACACACACACTCACAGCCTTTTTGCAGGCGACTGCTGGTTAACCCGTGTGCCCCGACTACGAGCCACAGCTCACTCTGTGTGACGATTTCTTTTGCTTGTTGCAGCTCTAACCCTCCATGTTTCCCGTTAACACACTGCTGTAGTTTTGGAGCTCACCTTTAATTTCGCTGTCACTTTCAATATGATATAATAATAATGATTTTAAGGGTTAGTTGTCTTAACTGTCTGTGTGTTTGTTTATGGTGCAATATCTCTTAACGGCACGTGCCTTTTTAGCTTTCTATTTAGTCTGTCGATAAATCAGCAATGAGAATCTCAACACCCATCGAAGTGAATCAAAACGGAGCACGATAGATGCAATGTATTGAGTTCGTAAATAACCTGAACTGAAAAACTCACCACCTAGATTAGACTGTCTGGACTAACATCTTGTAGAGTCATGTAGTAGAAGTGCTCTCTGTGTGTTCTGTTTACTGGCTCTCGGGCTAGCAAAAGAACAGCTTGCCTTTTGTTTTACACTACAGCTCATTTCCTAATGTTGGTTTACCAAATGGTATATGAGGCCATTCTTTTGTAGCATGACTGAGATACATTTCTTTTCTTTGAAACTACTTTAACTGAAAAAACCCTTTTGACTGTCATTGTCTCTTGCCACTAATACAGTCAGAAAGATAACACGTGTCGCACAACCACATTGGAAGTTAAATGAGAATCAGTGAAAGAATGTCTTCATTTGAGCACGAATCTATTTCCAAACAATAAAGCAGCCTTCCAGTTATTCCTCTGGCTGGTGTCATTTTTGGTTCTACAATGCATGGTTCTCATACAAAGTCTGACGATGTATCGCTGCATCATAATCTGTGTTATCTATTTAAGAAAATTACTGACACTTTAAAGAAGGTAATTTTGTTTGTTGCTGATGATGACAAAAATTGCAAGGCAGGGAATGTTTGCAGGTTGCAGTATACAGGGAGGGACAGAGACTACATTAAAGAACTATGTAGTTTGTGTAGTTGTGAGAACGAGAACATAGCCTTCCTGCAGGAGTACGCATATGACATCGTTTCTGTTTGTGTTACCTGAATGCGACTCTTTGATCTGCCGTGTTTTGGGTGTGTCACGGTGAAACTGTAGTAAGATGGCAGGTGTGTGCTTGCATGTGCCCCCCCCCCCCCCCCCCCCCCCCGGCCCTCCTCCTCCGTGTGTGTAAGGTGGTGCACTGAGTGAGGCAGGCGGGTGGTGGGGCGGGGAGGAGAGAGACAGCACTGCAGTGCAGATAGATGAATGCAGTGGCCTGGGCTGAGTCAGCAGCATGTTCCCAACAGGCTCAGACTGTACAACTCGCTGCATAGCGCCTCCTTGCCCACAGCAAGCAAAGCAGAGGGATCTACTTCAAGAAGACGAGGAGCACATGAGAACAGTGAACATATGCACACGGGAGTGAAAAGCAAGTCGGCCGCCGAGGATGGAAGCGTCACCTTCTGCCACACATGCTGCAACTGTCTGAATCGTGCATCTTGCAGACCACTGCTACTGCCATTTTAATAACAGAGTGTGCGAAGCTTATTTCCACACTGTTTCTCTAAATGTGTTGCTTCCCTCTGTAGATGTTGTAAAATAACCCAGGCGCATTATAATACTGTACAGTGCAGAGATTTTGTTTCATTTCTTCTCTTTAGGTTTCTGTCCTTGCATCCTAATGTATAGAAGTGCATCGCTGCAGAGGTAGGACGTGGATTAAGTAGAACATTGGTCTGATCTGTCAGGTTGTGTGTTGTGGGAACAGATTTATGAAGGAGAGAGGGAGGCTGTGAGTGTCTGTAAGGGGTTGCACGGAAAGGGATTCAGCTGTAATCTGCAATATCTCCTTCACCAAATGTGGGCGAGGACTTCTATATATAAGATATATATATCTTATATATATATATCTATATATAAGAGATTTGTTTGTCAGCTCTGTCAACTTCCAGCTTTCCTTGCCCTTCTTGCCTGACTGAAAAAAGACTGATTGTAAAACTGATATTTAAAGCTCAATTTGGCCGTTTTTACTCCCACTCACTGATTTATTAATAGAGTGCAGCACCCTCTCTCCCTTCTGGGTTTTGTTTTCCATCTCTGCCCCTGTCTGCAAATATCACAGGCTTTGACTACTGTATTTATATCTGTAAAATCTCTAGATGGCTTTGGCATACTTCAAATGCCTTCTTACAGATATCTACCACCCTCTAGTGGGCTTTGTTGAAACACCACTTCCACAGATTTAGGGATGGGTAAAAGTTAATAATATAAGGCACTATAAGTTACTTTCTGGTGCTCTTATGGTGTATGGCGAGATGTTATCTCTCAGGCTGTTAATCCAGCAGTTCCCCGTCAAGACGGGATCTTGCCAAACAAAATGAAAAGGAGCAAGTGGAGCCCTGGCAGTCATCTCCAATGGCTTCACGGACAAATTATTGGGGCAAAATTATTTAATTGGTTTTTTTTTAATGTTTAATTTTGTAAAATTCAATTAAAAGATTAAATGTAACTGTTCATTTTGAAATGGCTCATTTTTGTGGGGACTTCTCACAAACATTAGATATTTAATGTTTTTCGGCTCTAAAGAGAAATATAGCCTCTTCTAGAAGAACTACTCATTTCATAATTTTAACACTAACTTTTTCACTTGACCGTCTGAATTTCAAAGTAAGTTTGACCATATGTGGTTCAGGAAAACCCAAAAAAGGTACACTTGTCCTACTGCACAGGTCTCTACTTGGACTGAAGGAGGAACTCTGCAGACTTCTTTGGAACTGAAGAAACGAAAATAACTGGATGATCCAAAGGAGAGAGTAATAAAATGGATAAGCATAATGTATTTGCAGTTACTAGGTTGTATTTTTCTCATTCTTTTAATGCAAAACTTTTAATCACAGTCTGTGCTTGCCATTCTGCAGCCATACGTTTGGTTAATTAACATACTTTTACAAATAAAGCCAGACAATAACCGAAAAGAAACGATATAAACTGAACTTGCAGGAGTGATAATGCAACGATTAACATTCAACGTGGTGAGAACCATCTCGAGGGGACCCTGTAGGTGTCACTGTTATACTTGTTATGTGGTGTAGCTGCTGCAGTGTGAGTGTCATTAGAAGGGCAGAGACAGCAATTCAAAACAGGGGTCATGTGCTGATTTTTCTTTTTTTCGTTTGCTGTCTTATTCCACACCTGTGATCACAACTGAGATCTCAAATGTGGAGACATAACTAAGTCAGGTTAATAATTTCACTGATTTTAATGCTAAATGTGAGACATAACATAGCTGAATTGAAATTGTTAAATAGGAACAGAGGTTAGCTTTATCGTAGATGAATGGACTAACAGTTGCTGTCAGGAATATGGTTTAAGGTGTGTTAAAATACAATCCTTAATCAGAAGCAAAACAAAGAGAGTTTTGCTGTGACATGACTGACGTTGCAGCAGGGCGAGACTTACTGTGGCTGAGAGGACAAAAATTGTCTGTGACATGTCAGCACAGGCTCGCTGCTCTCTCTCACTCTCTTGAGCTCAAGTACATGACATAAATGATGATATGGTTTCCTTCAACTTGAAAAATTACAAAACATTAAAATATCAATAGAGCTCACACTACTGATGAAAGAGGAGACTTGTATTGAAAGGTAGAAGAAAGGTGATTTAGGTGGCTTTAAACGTGGTGTGTTTGTTGACAGATAAGCTGGTCCGAGTATTTAAGAAAACTGCTGATCTTCTGGGATTTTCCCACATGAATATCTCTAGGGTTTACAGCGAATAGTCAGGAAAACCAAAAATATCCAGTGTGTGACAGTTCACTGAGCAAAAATGCCTTGTTGATGTCAGAGGAGAATGGCCAGACTGCTTTGAGCTGATAGAAAGGCAACAGTAACTCAAATAACCACAACCAAGGTATGCAGAAGAGCTTCTCTGAATGCACAGCTCATCGAATCTTGATGGGCTACACCAGCAAAAGACCACCATGTGTCAGCTCAGAACAGGCATCTGAAGCTACAGAAGATGGGAAAAAAATGTTATTTGGTCTTATTCAGATGGTAGATTCAGAGTTTGGCGTAAACAACATAAAAACATGGCTCCATCCCACCCTGAATCAGTGCTTTCTTTACACTGGTGGTGGTCGTATGACCCATCCATCCGTTTTCTTCTGCTTTTCTATATCAGGGTTGCGGCGTGACTGCAGCTTATTATCCTTTACATTTTGGTTATTCTACACAAAATCTCAAACTGGTTTCTTGAGCACAAGAATACCTTCACAGTACCAGACAGAATAATGAGCAAGGTGTAACTAATGAAGTGGTCGGTGAGTGTGTGCTGGGTTTTGAAGGTTCATTTTCAGAATCAATTCCTTTTGTCTTCCAATGTGTATCTAATGCATTTGATGGTTTGGTGATTTATTCCTACAACAGGACAACGACTTAAAGCACAACTGCAAATTACACAAGAACTATTTAGAGGTGAAGCAGTCAGCTTCTATCTCTAATGAGTGACCAGCACAGTGACCGGCTCTTAACCCGGATGAGCTGCTGTGGGAACAGCTTAACCGCGTGGCAAACAAGAACTGCCCATCAAACCAATGCAACTTGTCAGAGGCTTTGCAGAAACTGTGGAGTTAGATACACCCGAATCAAATAACAGAGTAAGAAAAGTCGAACGTTTCCTTAGCTGATTTTAAAAGAGAGACAGAAAGTAAACAGACGCTTTTTCCGAGCCAATACTTTCTTTAACTGTACGTCAACTTAATGTCACTTTGCGAAGAGAAATATGCCACTGCCAGGCTAAAATATCACATTGAACCCAGTAAGTATATTTACTGCAGTAACCCATCATCATCATAGCATCATTTAGTGAAAGATCAGTACATTCAAACCTTAAAACATTTTTAATTTCCACAGACAAAAAGAGAAAACTCAAATATTTTTCTTTTTTTTTTTTTTGGTATAATATCTTCATTTCCATGTCACAACAGTCTCTAGTGAGGTAGACTACAACAGGTCAACAGTTTGAAACGCTGGTCTTTAAACTGGTATTTGAAATGACATGAAAGAAATACTTCCATGTACAAGGTCTTCAACATGAGGTAGAAACGGTTACAGAGAATGTACAAGATACAAGAAAAGTACATGTGAATCACAAAGATAACAGTGAAGTCTGATTTTCCATCTGCGAAGGCCAACACTGACTCCACCCCCTTCACTGAATCAGAGTAACACAAAGAAAAGGCAAATGCTTCCCGCAATGTGTCTTTTGAATGCAGAGCACATCCTGTGTTGATTCACTTGTTGTAACCAAATACTTGTAAAAACCTGGGGTAAGCATAAATCATGATTTACTTAGCACCTCTTTCCTAATCTGAATTTCTTTTCTGAAGAGCCTCTACTTTTTCCCCTTAAACCGCATTCTGAGTAAGATAGTAAAAAAGCACTAAAATGGCTTTTAATTACACTGAATTTCCAATTAGTAAAATTAAAGGGGAATCCATTCACTTTAGATTTGAAGTTCAGCTTTGTAACAACCTAGACATCTCAAGCTCATGTTTCATTTGCCCTCCTGCTTCCACTTAAACAGATTTCTACTTTAAACTGCCAGTTGTGACCAATCACACCTGTTTGTGAATCACCGCATGTGATTAAGAACATTTCTGCCAATTTACGACACCAGAGTTTGTTGATATTACCTCTTTCACTCTGGTGGCTTGTGGCTCAATCCAGTTGGGTTTAGAGGTGCTTAAGGGTCAAAACTGAAGTAAGAGTTTCCTGATTCGTTCATTTAATAGGCTTTTTTTTTTAAATTAGAGGTTGGCACAGTTCATAAATCAGTGGCATAGCAGAGCAGCAAAGCCCCAGTGCGCTGACAGTGTTGGTATTCAACTTAATTCAACTTGAAGTTAGGGCTAAATTCAAGCTGAATCAAGTGGTTTTAAAATACTGAAATGGTGACTGGATACTTTATTAAGACATTTAATAAAAATATCGCTTATACACCATATACTGTAGTGTGTGTACATCTTGATATGTGTTTATCAGGAGTGCTTTTCCTTTTCCCCACTGCTAACTACACTAACACTTGACATGCCAATATTTTCTCCACCAAAACCTACTGGAGACTTACATCTATACGTGGAAAAAAAATAGATCTAAAAACATCATTGATGTACGTATGGCATGTCTTTAAAAAAAATATCTGAATTACATTCAACATTTCAGGCCTTGATATAAAAACCTCGAGTTTCCCGGAGCTAAGAAACGATGTAGTGTTTTGTGTGTGTGTGTGTGAACGCATGTACATGTGTATGTGTACGTGTGCGTTCACACTATTAAAAGGCCTTAAAAGTTCATTGTTTCCCTGAAGTGTCAGCCATGGCATCGTTTTCATCTCGCTCCATTAAAGCTCCCCCACCGACACCCTAAGGTATCAACATACATTCGTAGTTCATCTTTCTGAGGTAACAATATTCTTCCTGAGTATTCAATAACACGATAAATCATCCTTCTGACAGGCAAAAGTAAAGAGAAAAACATATAAAGAAGTCAAATCTAACGACAAGCAGGTAAATTTTAACAAAGTATGTAGCTGAATAAAACTTTTAAGAGGCACTCGCTCAGACGCATATATCCTCTGCTGAAACGTGCGTGCCTGTGCAGCCACACTGAAGCAATAATGAGCTTTTATGTAGCTAACCTGCACTGAGTACATCTTCCCAGTATGTACAATCATCTATGTTTTTCCATTGTACAGTCTGAGATAAAGTTGGGTTAAGGATTAGCAGAAATATCTGTGTGAAGAAGATGCTTTTAAGATGATTGAGCCATACTTGATTTACCCATACTGCGACTTTATGAAGGCTAAATACATTTTCAATGGATTTTCATGAATAAAAGCTATTTAAAGTATTTCCCTACTTCAAAAAAAGAAGAAGAAAAAAAAGAAAAACAAGACAGTTCACCTGCAAATCCAATATATGTATTTTCCCTCTGTTGTCTAGTGCTGTTCATCAGTCTGGATTATTCAGGTGTGAGTCAACAGTTGTTAACTCTGCATTATAAATAATAGGATTAAATAGCGATGGCCTTGTGATGCTCAAAATAAACAAACAAAGAAGAAACAAACAAACAAACAAACAAAAAACACCTTAAAAAAAAAACAACCACCAATGTTTTACTGTGGCCAGTTTTCAGTAGGGACTATTTTACATCTGTCTACATACACCAACCAAAAGTAGTGTGTAGCTAGCAAACACCCATCTTGCCATGGGCAGATGCATGGACCACAAGGCAAGTGCCATTTAATTCCATAATTCCAACTAAACTCTAAATTAATACATTGCAGGAAAAATACATAATTTTGATTCTGAGGTCAACTGCCTGTCAAGAAAAGAGTGGCGTCATGTATATTATGACATAATTATGCAGCATAGGCAGCTTGATATCTATAAATGAGACAAAAATGGTAAGTTGGTGAGCAAGGAGAATAATTAATCAGAGGACAAGAGGTCCAGGATAGAAGATAAACATAAACATGGAGATTAAAAAAAAAATCTAAACAAAAGAAAAGTGAAATGAAACCTGAAAACATTCATTTCTCAAGGCCAAGCCAAGCACAAAGACTTACAGCCAGCAGTGTAGTCGGGATTGTGCTGAAGTAGTATGGCATTCTCACCACTTCAGTTATTGCTCTTTTTACTTTTTGGTCATAATGATTTTTTTATTTTTTTTTTTTTTTTTGGTTTTTTGTGGTGCGATAGAGCATATTGCAGTCAAAGGCCTTTTAAATACATAACGGCCACAAACAATTACACCAACTCCAAAAACAATGTTGCAGTGCTGTTGCCACAGTAGCAGAAAAGGGAATAAATAGGATCCTGAGAGAAACAGACACGCGTACATTTAGACTGTCTTAATGATATCTATGTAGCGAATGCCTCAACCTCACTCCTAAGACTGACCTCAGCCTTACAGGGCAAAACGCCTCTGTGAATCTTTGGGAAAACATGATAAACAAAAACGTTAATGTACAGGAAACACCGGTCCTGTAGTAGGGAAATTAAATGTTTCATCGACAAATTCAATGTTATTTCCCCGAGTCTGTCAGGGTTAGGAACCCTGGGTGGTTTTTAAGGAGCAAGGGAATCCTTCAATATCCCAACCTGGTCTGTTAGTGCCCTCCAGTGGGGTCCTCAGAGTGTGCGTGAGATGCAGATATCTTCATCTGCATTCTCTGCTGCTGAGGAAAGCTGTGCTCCCCCGATACACTCTCTCCCGCTAGGCCTGATGGCGGGCTGTACTCCCCTGCCCTGACGTAAGGGGGTGATATGAGGGGCTTTCCAGATTTGAAAGACTGTGCATCTGAGGCGGGCACACTCATATCATAACCATTGCCATGCCCGTTGTCGGAAGCTTTGTTGTGACTGTTCCCGTTGCCATATTTTCTATAGCGAGATCCTTCCACCTCTGCTTCCTCTTGTCGTTCCTCTGTCATTTCAAAGGCCTTGCGTTTCAGAGGTACACCTGTCTCGAGCGTCCCTCCAAGGCTGTGAGATGGGTAGTTGTAAGTCCCCCCCACCATGGTAGGCCTAGGGGCCAGAGGAGTGGGAGCGCTAATCCCAGACGGCAGGTAGGACACACTGGGGCGGCTGTATCCCGAGGACAGGCTGGTTTGGGGGTAGCACCCTGGGGGGTAGTTGTAGACAGGTGGGCTAGGGCTGTAGTTGGACACTAAAGTAGGTGGAGCCTGCAAAGAGTGTAGAGGGGTTGGTGGGAGTGCTGCACTGGGCTGAGGGCAGTATCCTGAAGACAAGTAGGTGCTGTTGTAAGCAGGAGGGTATTCCTGAGATGATGGAGCACTGCACGAGCCAGCACCACTAAAGCCTGGCTCAGGGGCCAAATTACTGCTCACCACTGTTACACTTCCTGTAGTCGGGATCCCCACAGAGGCAGGGGCCACCTTGGTGCCAGTGAGTGCCTCAAGTCCAGGGTAACAGTCCATGCCTTGAGCCAGAGTCCAGGGCTCAGAGTCTGATTTTAAGAAAGTCCCATGCTCTGCGTAAGCTCCCGTAGCAGGGCGGTCCAGGCCTGAGTACTTCTCAGCGTAGCGCTTGAGCAGAGAAGAAGCACTAAGGGCTGATATGTCGTCACTGGCCCAAGGATAACTTGTAGGGGCGTAGCTTCGGCGAGGACCTGTAGCGTAGGGGTCGTGCTTGTTGGCAGACGGTGGCGAGGTGGTGGAGGTGACATCTAAGTGCTGTTCAGGCCACTGAGATAAAGGGGCGGCGTGCTCCGGAGACCAGTGCATCTTTAACAAACCTGACAAACAAGAACAAAGATGTTATTTCACATAATCTCAGAATAATAACCCTGATCAGATAACATTTCTACACCTACTTTATGGTGTTTAGCTCTTCACAGGGATTCCAATTTCTTCTAAAGAAGACAAGATCTTATATCTGCCCTCATAATCACCTTGCAACGCTGGCTCTTTTCCACAGTTTTGTCAATGCTTAGCCCATGTCCTTCTAAACAGTCTCTACCAGGCGGAGGCCAACTGCTCTAATCTGTATGAGAAGCTGCCAACATAGCCCCCAGCCTGGTCTCCACGGCGATAAGCCTCTATCAGCCTGCACACTGCCCTCTGCCTTCGTCTCTCTCACATTCTCACATTGGGGCCATTGTATTTTCTCTTTGAGTCTCTTAGCCCACAAAGCCACCCCCACCAAGCGTGTGATCTAATTCGGCCCAAACCTCAGGGGTCTGCTGGACGAGGGGGGGGGGAGAGGGCGGGGTCACTGGCGAGGTAGACTAGCTTTTCTCCAAATTACACAGAGACTGTCCCACTAGCATCTATGGACACTGAAGTGTGTGTCATTAGTGAAGTGACTGACTGATGAGTGAAAAATGACGGATTTTTGATTACACAAGCACATTTGCACAGAGTAATCCGCTGGTTTAGTGGCTCAGGGTTTGTCTTTTTGAACTGGCATTAAGCTGACATTCCACACATTGCAGAGTATTACTAAAGTGTCCTGACCCCAGGCTTTGACCAGAGGGGCTTCCTTGCAACCACTGGACAGCTTTATTGATTTCTGATACTGCATCAATATACAGTACTGGACAAACATGGTACCATCCTACGGGCACTGGCCATTTACTTGTTGTGTCACATCAAGTTATCACAGTCTAAATGTTCGAAGAAAGTCTAACGGAGATGTTGGAACAAGATAATAGTTTCTGCTGTGTAAAACCTGAACCATGAAGTAACTGCAAGAAAAACTCTAATTTTGTGAAACTGTATTTTAGTGAACATCTAACAAATTTTAAAAAATAAATTATATATCAGTTTGCATATGCAGGTTTTGATTTGTATCATATTTGCTACATCTGACATTTCTGTGCAATGTATTGCTTAAAAATGAACTTCTGTAATTTATTTAGGTTTTCACTCATGTCTGGTCTGAAACTGTCTGCAAGTGGATTATACCAGGTTGGGTCATATGTCCACACGGACCACCAGATGGGTCGCTAAACGGTCCACACGTTGATCCCTAAATTAAATGATCCTTCAGCCTAATAATCCCTCTCATCCATTCCAGGGATAGCAAGTGCTCTTGTCTGGCACAAGCTCCACCCTTGAGCTGAGAAATCCCCACGCTCCAGGGAATTCTGACCCGTCACGGTGCACAAAAACATTACACATTCAAAACAGCAAACACAGGCATCAAAACCTACCTAAACAAAATAACTCGACCTAACCCTGAGAATTATTAGTCATACACCTGTACACTAGACAGACTCGTATTCTGTTTAGTTCTGAGTGTGGGTTTTTAAATAGTATTTCACAAGCCCCAAGGGAGTAGGGGTCATCTAAGCCTCTGTGCCTGCTGTGTTGTGAATGATATTCCATATTTCTATACAATGCCAATGAATGACTCAGTCTTTCATGTCAACATCAAATCCCCCAAAATGTATCTGAAGGAGATTAAGGGATAAAAAAAAAGAGCGCTTGTGAGGAAGAAGCCCTCATGACATGTTTCCGGGGTGTTTGTTACTGTCATGTTTTTAAGGTCATTCACATTAACAGAACCACAAGTGTGAAAAGTTTATAAATGTGTGTTGATAACGGCTCTACCGAGACCTCCACTTTGTCGTATTTGAATTCATAATCTTGATGCTCCTCGATGGCAAACTTTCAATTTGATTTTTTGGAAAAATGTGAGCTATTGCTATAGTTACCTAATAGAGAGACAGATATTTTGTGCTTGATTTCTTTAGCAGGTTTGCACTAGTTGAACTGACAAGAACTTAGCTGAAGAGAGCACAACTACTCGATTACATGCTAATTAGTATACTGTACTTAACGATTGCTTATTTCTTGAGCTGCTTCATCATAAGCTGCCATTTATTTTATTTTCAACATGTGAGCTCTTCATTTCCCTTTGTGTCTACTTAGACTTTACTTCACTTTGTCTTTTTTCAATGTGAACAAACTATATGTTACTTGCACGCTTAAAATATTTGATAAATCCAAAGGAAATTTACAACCAATTTCTGATTTCATGGCAGACGAACAGCTAAAAGAAACAAAAGGAAAAAAAATAAATATGACCCAGTGTTTGATTTATGTCTGCATAGAAGGAGTTTATAAGAACCTGCTCACAGTAGGCTCAACACTACAAAAGCACTAGTACAAATGGGGAGTGCAAATACAATCAGTTCAGTTTAATTCAATTCAATTCAATTTTATTTATATAGCACCAAATCACAACAATAGTCACCTCAACCGCTTTATATTGTATGAGCAAGCACTTGGTGAGAAGGGGAAGGAAAAACTCCATAGGTTGTCCTTTCTCGTATGTAGCACAGAGCAGGGGACACTGTGTGTCATTTGTGTTCTCACATCTGAAAATACTCTGGGCTACCATGGCTCTCACTGAACAACAGCTCAGAGAGGATCCTATGATCCTATATTGGATCAGCGGAAGAGGATGGATGGATGTTTTTGCCAATCCCACTGAGAATCTGTGTCCCGCTTTGTAAAGCTTCCAGCTCAATACTGCATTTTTCTTTATTACATATAAAAACTATTAAACAAGATTACTGACATATGTGTGAAGATAATCTGCAATGTGAGATTTTTGGCATTTTTAAAAAAATGAAATGGCTTCATGGAATTATTCTCATATAAATTCAAAGCTGGCCAACATCAATGACATATAGTGGTGGCCATCAGTGTGGTATTCACTGATCATACTGATTGCAGGCATGCGGCAACCATTTTTCCATGTTGTCTTCAGTCTAGTTCTCTAACGACATCTCCACCATTGGCTCTATAATTTAGCCAAGGCTCATTTGAGCGCGGTGATCTACTATTTCTGGAACCTTCACCAATTTTGGCAAAAGGAATTTAAAACCTGAAGACATGGAAAGATCCCCCTGAGATGAGAAGATGAAGAGTTAACAGGTGAGTCCGTCTGTCAAGAACCAGACTGAGAAAAGTACCTGAGTTAATGATGGATTAGAGCACATGAGGCTTATGGGAGCGTTAGCGTGTGTTTAAGCTAACAGTCAGCTCCAAGAAGTAAAGAAGCATCACTTGCAAACTCACTCTCAATCCTGGCGGTAACTTTCACAACATAACATAACACAAGTCTTTACATTACATTTTCAAAATAACTTCATAGTTATTTTTCATTCTCATCTCTTCATAATTTTCCAAATTAATAACATATGGCAGCTACATCAGGAAAAAAGTATTTTTATTCATCTTTAGGCAAAAAAAAAAGATTCTTGAACTTTATTTTTGAAACACATACTTTTCAAAGAGTTTGTTCCATGTCCACTTAAAGCTGGACAACATGTGTTTTGACCTTTGAATTTTGTATGGAGTGACACATAAGTGTCCAATGTAAATGGCCTGTATTTATATGGCCTGTATTTATATAGCGCTTTACATATCCAGTCATTCACCCATTCACGCACACATTCACACACTGGTGATGGCAAGCTACATTGTAGCCACAGCCACCCTGGGGCGCACTGACAGAGGCGATGTAGTGGTTTATGTGCAAGTATGCCCTCAACACTGACACAAATACAAGAAAACAGCCTTTGAATAACAGTCCAATGTAGTGACCACAATGCGCGAAAGGGTTAATGAGTATATTTCATTCCTTATTTATATATTCTGTATTTATATAGGTATATATTTGCTATATTTATGCATATTCTCTTTTTCCTGTTTATTTTTTACTCTAACTTCTTACTATGCAAATTTCTGTTGGTGTTCTGCTACTGGAAACAGAATTTCTTTAAGTAATCTTCAGGAAAAGTTCTCCATTCTTGTTGCAGGACATTCAAAGCTTCTCACTGATGTTCATAATGCCATCAAGGCCTGTAAAAATACTTATGCCTAAATCTTATGCCTGGCTCTTTTATCTTTGACATTTTTGTAGGTTTAACTAAAGAAATTGGAACAATGATGTGATTTTTATTGCAGGTTGCTTGCAACAAAGTGACTATAGATAGAATTTAAAATCAGTTCTTGAAGTTGTTTAATAAGTATAGACACAACACTGGTTCATTCCTTGAGTTTGGTGCCTTTTTATGACCGAACGATTCATAGGTCAGTGTTAAGTGCCTAAACAAACAAAGAAACATTCCTCTGAAAATGCTCAGGCCCAAGGACTGGACTGAAAATGAGTGAAAAAGCAGCCCATACCCAAAGAAAAACTTTACAAAACCTCCAGAAAGCCTGAAGAGCTTTTGCTCAAGCCCACTTTGAAAATGACATGAAAGTCTGGCTCATGTCGATACACAGACTAGATCTACTTTATAATATTAATATTCCCGATAATAAGCTGGCTAGAACATTTCTGAGATGACTCAAAAACAGGAAAACAAAGTTAACTGCTATGCATGCAGGAAACGCTGACTCTTATGTTCAAAGGTGCATGTAACCAGAAATCTTTTGCAAACTGAAAGCGCTAAATTGCTGTTACTATGACACCCCACTCAAGTCCTGTGTTTACATGTCTTTGCAATAAGAGACAATGAAACTGACTGAAAGCTTGAAGTCAAGTCAAGTCACACAAAAAAGCACTAACCCTCAACCCCTATGCTTGTGTACTACATGAACTCAGAGTTCACTACACAGAAAAATGTGCCTTGCATCAGTGTGTAATCATGTGTGCTGTGTGTTTAAAGACAGCCAAAGACAAACGCATAAGGTGATTCTAATCTGAGACAGATGAGTGCTTAAAGTGTATAGAAACGCATCTATGCACAGTTAAAATGTAACTTGTTCTCTCACCTGCTTTGAGTGGTCACTAAGACTGGATGCCTATAAACTCCAGCCGCATTGCTTTTTTGAATAAATGGTCCCCAGCCATCAACAACCACCACCGGAACCAGTTTCAGTTCTCTAATTTGGATGTGACTATTATAATGACTTGTACATTTCAAAAACTCTGACAAAACTGCTTGAATTTTTCTTTTCTGCAATTCTGCAACTCATGGATAGTTTCTGTGTGTCAGTGGAGGCTAGCTTGACTCCCAGTCCACCGCATGGTCAGTATGAGTAATTAGGGGTTAATTAGATGGAAGTATATGTGGGGGAAGGGGCTAGCTGAAATGAGATTTAGGGGGTTGTGAGGAATAAGAGATGGGTGACTGGCTGGATGGAGAGTGGACACAAAAATCACCCTTCTGCAGCTGTAGGGTCTCTGTAAGTGCTTTCAGTCCACCCACAATAAACAAAGACACCCCCTGAAGACGGAAAATCCAAAATACACACACACAAAAATGCACACACACAAGCTGCAGCAAACTACAATCTTATATTGTGTTTTTTCCATGGAGGGTTCAGCTTCAGCTGGCCAGCACGCAGATGGACTCTCGGTCATTGGTTGAGTCAAGCTGCTGGAATGCCAGGAATCTAACCTGAGATCTATTTACAAAGCACATATCCTTTCCATGCACTCAGCACGCCTTGTCTATTCCCAGGCTAAAGGAAGCGAGGGAGAAAACACAAAGAGAGAACGTGATTCCTTACAGTGCTGACAAATGACCTTGTAGCCTGTTTGCACATTACTGAGTGATTTGTATTAGTTAGAAGTTGATTCATGCCACTGCCAAGATCAATACACATCAGAGGAGAAACGGTATACGAGTTTACAAGGAGAATGTCACGCCAGCTGAGATGAACAATGAAATGCACGCACTTTACCCATATATCCCTGTGTTTCAAGCTAACGGTATAAATTAGTGTTATAGTCCTGTGAGCACTGACCAAGAAAAAAAAACTGGGTGTGCAGTCAGTGGGAAGGAGAAGACCCTCCCTCCCTCTCTCTTCCTTTTATTTCCCCTTCCCCCTTTTCTCCAGGCCTGCACACTACACCAGGCCATGCTGCTGTCAGCCAATCAAATACTGTACCAGGTCTGATTCAGACTTTAAACATCCCTAACCTGAAAGCTATTTGAAAGCTCCAAAGCCAAATGAGAAGATCAAACTATGCCAACCACAGGGTTTGACACAGTTTGATCTCTGAATCACGACACAGCTGGTTTCAGCTTGATCATTTGAATCCTCCGTTCCCTCTAATTTAATTTCTCTTTTCTCTCACTCGCATTTTGTTCATTCTTCCTATCCCTCCTGCTATCTGCGCAATAGCAAAGACCAGACTCTGTGTCCCAGCCTGTGTGGTCAGTTTCCCTTCCCCCACTCCTCTAAGCTCACACACTCACATGTGGCAGAGGTTGGCCTGGCCCCTCTTTGCTTATTGTGTCCACTCATATATCAGGCTGCAGCTGACCAGTCCCTCCTTCTACATCTTCTCCATCTGTCCTTCACTTTGCTCTTTCTCTGTCGTTTTCCCCACCGGCGCCGCACATCTACACTATAACACCTAATAAGGAGCCGCGGCTTGTTGCACTTTCTTTTAACAAGCTTTCGCGATTATTAAGCAGGGCTGATGCATGCGTGTGGAGACAGAGGGTGATGTTTATGCGCCCCACTACAACAGCACTAATGAGAGGCTGTTGACACCAGGTTACTAACGATCTGGCTTTCATTCATAGAACTGCTTCACCCTGGTAACGGGCGGCTAAAACGCGCTAACGCCGCTCATCACTCTCACATTATCATCATTAAGGACAAACAATCGCAGTCACCCACACCTTAACAAGCCGTGATTGTTTCCTTATTTGTGTTTGGGAATTGAGCTGAAATTTGTCAGTGTGTGTGACACGTGACTGGAGGTGGTGCGGTTGGGAGTAAAAAATAAAATGCCAGAATGTGAGCGTGTTTAGTTTCTATGAGTAGAAAACTGACACACTGCTGTGAGTTGCTTTTGAGGAAGGAATGTGACACGTAGATGTTACCAGAGTTTCTTTCTACACAGACAGCCCCATCGTTGTGCCTCGCGAGACGTCAGAGACGAAGTATCGTGACATTTTGCTGTTTGTTAGCTGCTGCTTCTCTGTGCAGTTGCTTTAGAATACACAAAACATCCAGCGGTAAATCCCTGTTGCATTATTCCAATCAGGTTAGTGTTGTAATCCTGTTAAAGCTGGTCCTGATCAATAAGCCGGTCAGTCAATACAGGTATATTTAACAGTCTAGATAGGAACCTCGCATAATCAGTACACATATGAGTAAGGGAGGGGCTATTCTGTGACATGTTTACATGATCTGAATATATTTTGCTTTTACATACTCAAGTAACAAACAAGTATTTTGTGGAAATGCCTTCCAAATGTGTCAACTCTTTACCACGTCTGGTAAAAATACAACTGGAGTTTATTCAGATTGAACATGTGTACTGCCCTAAACCTGAAACCTAAAGCCTGTTCAAGCACACATTCATTCTGCAAAATATGTGTGGCGTTTCTAAAAAGACAAACATCTGCTGTCTGTTTGGTCTCAAAAAACAGTGTCTGAACACTTTCTGTGAAATTCCTCAATGCAAAGCCTGGAGACTCAGCTGTTAAAGGCATCAGGGTATCTGCCTTCTCAACATGACTGCTCAAGAGATCCCCTTCCCTTCACCCCAGCAATTCGCTTCCCACTGCATATCCACAGGAGATGAGTTCTGGACAAAAGAGGGGCCTGAAGAAGAATGTGTACAGGAAAACAAACTCAAGCAGAACTGGAGCATGGTATGCACGTACAACATGACACATTCATCCAATAAGTGTCTCCCAAATGCAAACCAAAAAAATTAAAGACTTACTGTATGGGGTGACAGGACTGAGCATTCTGCAGCCCTGGTCCCAGGTGAAGAGGAGAGGACCAGGTCCACTTGGTGCTAGTGAGGGCCCAGCTGCATGCTTCAGGGTCTTCCTGGGTTACCGCTGTTGCTTCTGCTGCTTTTGGCTGTACTGCTGCTGGTAAAGGCTAGTGAGTGGCCTCCTGTACTGCTTCATGGTTCATCTCATAGTTCAACACCACTCTGACACATTGCCACCTGAAGAATGCAAACAAGTCAGTGTCAGAGCCAGCAGACACCTTGTCCTGGTTTAATTGCTGTCGCTTGATTCTAATAGATTTTACGCAAATAATGATAATTAAAAATAAAAATCTTACTCGCTTACACCGTAGAGCAATATTAATATTCGTTTATTTTACTGCAAACCTTCTAACAAAAAAAGTAAAATATTTGTTGTCATGTAAGCTGTTATTGAGTGGTAATGAGCTTTGCATGTATTTTCATTGCGCTTGCTTTTCTGGTTCTTTCCTTAGCTGTGCGCACAGACACAAGCGCACAAGAGAGACTGAAAGTCGAACACTGACACAGCGCTTTACCCTGTGACTACAAGACGCTAAAGCACGGTTTTCATTATAAAACTGCAAACCAACAGAGGAAAGAGAACTCCATGCTGCCCTCTCTAATGCTGAATAGTTCAAGGAAATTTAGGGCAAAAAATGCGTCCAAAGTGCACGCACTTAAAGCAGGCACCAAACAGTCGACACAGGAGGCCAGCTAATTAGAGTTTAATACATATGAAGACAAGGGGAAAAGATGGAAGATAAATTGAAGTAATCTAAGTAAAAACGAAAATCACGACATTTACCGTAAGGAAAAGAGAGAACACCAGAAAGGACCGAAATGTGCAGGCAGCAGCGGAAACATTGTCATTACTGCTGAAGGGAAACCAAAATCTATTTTTTCCTAATAAGTGAGTAAATGGTTACAGACCTGACCATGCCTGGATTTGCCCGATGAGTGTTTCAGTTTGGGAAGTAATCCACTACTCCACAAATTGTAACAGAAGGTCTCTCGCCCTCTCTCTCTGCGTATGTGTGCATGTGTGTGTGTGTATGTGTGTGTCAGTGTGTTTGAGCCTCTTCTGGGATCCTATCCTTTTCTCCTACACTCCCTCGCTCGCCCTCCAGCTCGCCCCCCTCCCCGCCCTCGCTCTCCCTCGCCTGGTGACAACAGAGCAGCGCACGCATCCCCTCCCCCAAGCACGCCACCCCTCCCCCTCCGTCTCCCTTCTCTTTTGTTAAAACTATTTCAGCAGGAAGGGAGAGAGAGGGAAAAAGTGACCAATCATGCAGTGTCAGAGAAGAGCCTATTTCCCCCCCTGCGGTGTGTGTGCATGCGTCTATGTGTGTCTCTGCCTGAGTGCACATGTACCATTTCTGCACGTGCGGATTTGGAGGATTGATAAGACTTGCATGGGTGGCTGCATGCTTTTGGTTACAAACCTTCAGTCTGATGAATGGGCATGTTGGGACACATGCAGATGTGCAAAAAAAATTGAATTTTCTCCTTCACTGATCACATGAGAAGTTCAGTTATTGCCAATGACTTTTATTGATCTGGTACATTGATCTTAGTGTTGTTTGTAAGGTGGGGGCTGAAATGGCCATGTCAGTATTACCTAATTCCTCTGGCACACCATCCCCCCACTATACACAAATACACACATTCACACAGTAGCCTGCACACATGCATGGACGGCAGCAAAACCTTTGGCCAAGAAGTGAGTTAGTTTCTTCAACTGTAATTTATCAGCATGGTTATAATGTGCAGACACAGTTTTGTTTGTAATATTGTCTCACTGAACACTCTCCACTCATGGTACGGTGTTGGAAAACCGTCTAAAATCCTGCAGGGCTTACCCCTTCTCTTTTGGTTGTGAGGCAGTAACCACATGAGCAATGTGACATGTGGGAGATGCACTTCAGAGGATGGCCGTACACAGGACAAACTTACTTCAATCTTTTTAGAGCATAATCCCAAAACAAAACAGACAGTTTCCCTTCAGTAACACTTTATATTAAGGTTCTTGCGATAGGTAATAAGGTGCTCACAGTCCGATCAGAACTAGTTTCAGTATGATGACTAAAACTGAAGTGAGACTGATGGATCTCAGCACTGTTACAATAAAGATGGTCAAGTCAGACCTTTGGACCAAAGTGAGGATCATATATCATATATCACTGCAACAAGGGAATTTGATCCATTTATTTCTGTACTTAAAAAAACCCAACAACTAATATGGCTGTGAATAGGTAATTAGTGAAAAACAACAACTATGGGTTGCATTTATGGGCTTATACAGCTAAATTCAGTTTAATTTGTTGTATAGTGAACTTCTACATTTACGATTTACCCCTTTATGTCCGTGATGCTCAGGAATGCTATTAATCATAAATGGTGGACCCCAAAGCATGAGATCAGGACTGAGATGTGTTGTTCTTCTCATTCTTTTTATTAAGAAACTTTTATTTCATTTTGCTTATTTTACTTTATTCCAATGCATAAAGAGACTGTGGAAAACAGTTTTTGAACACAAACTTTCTTTTGTATCCATAGTCAAAATGTTAATAAATAGCAGTAATATAAATAATAAATACTTTACAATACATGTATTAACTAGGTATGCCCCTATTAACACTCAGCTATGCTTTTACGCAGTAGCTTGAGTTAAAGTAACAATGTTTTACTAGGGTTAATAAACACATTCCTATACAGTTAGAAATCATTTTCATGGCTCTGTCCTCTGGAGCAGTACATAATGTTAAGAAAAGACAATATACAAATTAATACAAAGAAAATCCCTTAAAAAAAGATTAAATTAGGCCTGAGTGTCCTGGTCCAAATTGCCACTAGGTGTGAAGGTGCGAGTGAATGTGAGTGTGAATGGTTGTCTGTCCCTGTGTGTTAGCCCTGCGACAGACTGGCGACCTGTCCAGGGTGTACCCTGCCTCTCGCCCTATGACAGCTGGGATAGGCTCCAGCGCCCCCCGCGACCCTGAAAAGGAGAAGCGGAAGCGAATGGATGGATGGATGTCCTGGTCCAAATCATGCTTTGAAGAGCTCAGACTCACTTATAAACAGCTTATGACTTATTAATTACTGCTTATTACAAGGATCTTGTTTAAGTATTACCTTTCCTTCTCCTTATAGCAACTGTAGAAAGGCATGGTGTGGCAATACCAGAGTATTGGGTTAAAATCCTGCTAGTGATAGGAGTGGAGATACAGGCCTTTCACTGCCTGACTCAGAGCAGTAATTGCTAGTGCGGCACTCAGCTCTTTCCCCCTTACCTGCATTGCTGACAGACACTGAAAAAAGGCCATGCTGTTATTTTACAGGTCAGGAAACAATACATCTAAAAAATTCCAGTTGTGCAGTTCTTTTCATTACAGAAACTGTTTGATACATTTTCACCGTAGTGTAACAAACCCAAGATGCTGCCTCTCATTAGATCCAGAAAACATCTACATTTAGCCACACAACCTAAAGCAGGCTATGAGGAAAAGCAGGAGGGACAAAGAGCAAAAAGTGTGCTAATGACAGCTGAACACAATGGCTATCAGCAAGTTTGAGAAAACATTTACTTTTGGAAACAAAGGAGAGAAAAATCCCCATATAACTGGGGTGCACAATGTACACAGGAAGACAGATTTCCACTCACACGCGTAACAGCCATTCTGGAAATTATTGGTAACTCTAACCCAGAGCTGCTTTGCTCCTGTGGGTGGGATAGGTCACATGATAGCACCCTAGAGAAGCTCAGCTGTTTGCCGCTCTAATTCTGTCTCTAGCAGCTGAGCACTGACCCACTGCTCCAGTGAACTGTCCCAGCAATTATAATTGTGTTTGTGTATGTGCGTGTGTTTGTGCTTGTGTGGATGAAAGTGCTGTAGGAGTTTATGGAGTTATGGGTGAAAAAAATGCGCAGCCATAATTGGCCCAAATGTGTACCTTCAAAACGCTTAACCCCTGCAAGCCTACGCGTGTTCGCAAATGATTTGAAGGGTGAATTATGAGACAATGAGAGAGAGAAAGGGCAAAACAGGAACAGGAAATCTTTGGAAAAAGAACAGGAAATGTGTGTATTGTGGTCTCCCACACAGAAGACGTCAATGTCAGTTCAGTACAGTGCTTGAATCTGAACGTTCTTGATTCTGACAAATCCCACAAAAAAAGGTCAAATTCATCCTACTAATAAATGCTGCCTGCATAGCCAAAGATTATATAGCTTACTGTTAGATATTAGTAAAACACATCAATGAGCCTTTTAAAACTGGTAAGATGTTCTGTTAAAACGAACATGGCCTGGCCTGTAGTTTATTTTAGTCATTTGCACCTACATCACTCTGCTGACATGAGTACAGACCAGGACGCAGTAGGCTTCATGATAAACAGATAAACTCTATGAAGGAAATGTTTGAGATGAAAGTACAGGTTTTCAGCTTTAATTCAAGGGTGTGACACATACGGCAAGAACCCCTTTACTTTCATACCCTAATTTTCAGAGACCCTGTTTCCTTGTTATTTCATGGCAAATCAAGCAGATAGAAGATCTGGGTTAATTCCAAGTGTTTGGCATCTTTTTACTGGAAGTGTCAATATGAGATCCAAAGAGATGCCAGAGCAAATAAGGGGGGACACCCAAGGCTAAAAACCAAAATAAAGTGGAGAAAGTGGAGTGGCCAAATAAATTATTTGGTGTATTCTTTAATAAAAAAAATTGAAAACACTAGCCAGCTCCACAACTCCTAAAACTCAGAAAGACAGCAGAAGACAACTACACAATGATGATGAAAAAAAAAATCACATCTAACCAAGTCTAAAACAGTCGTATGGAGTTGGGTGTATCATTGTTAAAGTCTACAATTATGATCCATGGATGCAAATACAGGGGATTCACAACAAGGTGCAAACCCGTGCATACACCAAAGAATGAGACGACCAGATTAGACTTTGCTGAAAGAGCCTCAACAGTTCTAGAAAAATATAGTTTTATAGTTAAAATTACCTTAGTTTGTCCTCTGAAAATACATGTCTCTATAAAAATAGCTGTGATTCCTAAACAATTCATGATATGCAAAACCTAAAATTCACAATTCAATCACATCTTGTTTGATTTCAAACCCACTATCATGGTGTACAGAGATGTTGTATCTATAGATAGATAGCTAGATGGTAGTAGTTACACCCATGTACTACACAAAGTCTATAAAACATATTGGAGTTATAAATGTATTTAGTTTCACACAAAAATCTGGAGACAAGCATGTTTTATATTATATATACAGAGCTGCGTATAATTATTCTGCTGGTAACATTTTTAATGTGTTCAGTTTTTAACTGCCTGACTTTCTCATCTGGGAATATGATAATGAGTGCAATGGGCCTGCTTAAGTATTCAGAGGATTTATTAATTAACTTGAATTTATGCCAAGTACACTTACTTAAACTCTAATAGACCCACCCCAACAATGTCTTCGCCTCAAAATGTAATTTTCATTTGTGGGAAACTAGTGCTTCAACCCCATAAAGAACATATGTGACTGTATACACAGATTTAGGCCCCGACAACACGGCTAAAGCCGGATTCTCTATTTCTGCAAGGTGTCAGTTAGCTAGCCTTATGCTCAGAGTAGTGTCTCTTTAAGGTTAAATAACATTGCTCTTCCAGTAATTTCAATTGGAAGATTACAGTTAGAGGCTCTAACTTTCTGACAGAGGCATTCATTGTTCTGTTTTTTCTTGAAAGAAGTGTAAAGGTGTAAAGTTTTTAACAACCCTCCTGAGTTGAGTCAGTCTAGAAATTGAAAACAAGGGCAAAAGAGGAATTTTATTTATAGTGTTTAAAAATACAAACAGTTGAAACACCAGCTAACTGAAGGAAGCTAACTGCTGTTTTCTTACCCTGCCTCGCACAAACAGACAGACACAAGAATGCACACCGCACACACATGCAGCACAGCGCTCAGTGTTGGAGTGGCTTATTGTTCTCTGGCATAGAGGACACAATATCCAAGTGTGGTAATAGAGGTTAGATTAATTGCTGACAAATCTGTATTCAGCAGTTCCCTTTCTCCCCGTGTGACAGATTTATGACAGAGATTGATGGAGAGGAGGGACAAGCTGAGAGCTGTTCAGTGAGAAAAGGGGACAACAGCTCAGTGATTCAAAGAGAAAGAGAGAGAGAAAGAAGAAGAAAATCCAAACACACCATCGCTTTGGTCAGATCTTATTCAAGCTACAAGCTCAAAGACCAACAGTTTTGTCTGTGAGCATGTATTTCACAGTTTGTACCAAGGAAAAAGTTACCTTCAACAATCCGTGCATGTTAGAAGTTAGCAGCTGAGTGTTCGCTGTTATTAGGTTAGAAGAAACCAAGATGATTGTCATTCTTTCTGCTGGTTTCTTCTTAAGCATGCCAGACAAAGCAGATGACATTTGCAGTTTCCCAGTTACTGTACGGGCATGGGATTCGAATAGTTTTTACATCTAAGTAAGAAAGTGGGCATGTTTATGATTAAATGAATAATGCACAACAAAACACAGCAGTAAACACACACATTGACAAATTACTGCATTATACTGAGATGTATTCATTTCAAATGAAGCTCACTATTCAACATTTGGCTTTTCTGTCGAGGCCGAAAAGCCAAATGTTACATTCAGGATGTTTCTTCAGTTCTCGTTCACAAAAACAAGGACCTTCATCCAGACACAAAGACTTTATATGAATGCTTAAGTCTTGAAGAAAGGGCATTGAGGTTAAACTAGTTTTTCACCTCTAATTAAATTGCACCAGTGAGATGATAATAATAAATGGAATACACAAATAGATGAACTGAAATTCCATGGTGGGTAAATGTCATGTATAGTTTGACTAGCTGACCACATTCGAAGCACTGTGGGGAACTAAGAAAGCTGATGATTCATTTAAAATAAACTTAAGTATCCTGTCCAGCTCTTTCCCTCAACCTCATGTCACAGCCAGAAGCTTCTCTCAGTGGCTGAGGCGATGCCAGCTGCTTGTAATCAGGAGCATTTGGGAGTCAGATCACATGACACCCTTGAGGCACATACGGACACTTAGATGTATGCATACAGAGTGCAGTGCATCTTTAACCGCATACTCCTTCCCACAGGCAACTCCTTTGCAGTCAGGATCACCTCCAGATGTGCACACTGTATTCTCACACGGGGGAAGGGTGCTACACAAGGGAGGAAGTTTGAAAAACCTTCTGAGTATTTCTCAGGATGTTTTGGGTGGGATTAGTGTTTATGTTTTCTACAATGATGCAACAGATTTGAATTTAGCTTAAAATTAGAAGGGCAAAGTCCTTATGGTCAGAACCTGCTAGAAAGGATTGTTACTCTGCTGCCTCCTAGTGGACAAAGTCATTAAATACACTGAAATATATGCATGGTCAAACATGTAAATACTCGTTTTGGTGGCGTGCATTCAAGAACTGTGGCAAAATGACATAAAACACATTTTTCTTCAGTTTTACCTGTAGTTATTTATTTTCCATTTCCATTGTCAAAAATTAAATTTGATATACATATAAAACAGAATTATTTCTTTCAAGACTAATACAAGAGACAAGGCATCGCTCGTTCTATGGCTCCGAAACTGTAGGATTAATGTTACCGCGATACAAGTGTTCTTCTTCTCAGTGGAAACTTCCTCTCCCCCCTCTACAACTACATTTTTCCTCTACTGTCACCTCGTCCTTGAAATAGACATCGGTTTCACATAATACTTATTACAAGGACAAAGTGCACAGATGTCACCTTTACCTACATGTAAAAATGAAGTGGGCAGGAAAATATAAATAACGATTCAGTACAACAATCCAAAACTGGACCCAGAAACAAAAGCGGATGTAAGGTCAATGGTGCAGGAAAAGGCAGCACAACAAGAAATGGTTATGTAGTCTATGACAGGCACGCATGTACTGGTATTGCACATATATTTATAGTCACATCCACCTAATGAATGAATCTCCTGGCTACATGTTTATGCAATCATTCTACGGTGCAATGAAGGCATTTTACTTTATATTTACCGTACATTCACATAGACATCAACGGGTTTAAAGTCACCAAAATAACTTGTAGATTCTTTTTTTTAACAGCACATTTAAAATCCTTAAACACTGGATTTTTAACAGTGATTTTACATTTTGGTCAAATCCTCTTTTTTTTACCCTTAGTTTTACATAGCATCAGCTACTGTTTGCACTCACTCATATGATTACACAATAATATTTTATTAATGAATTTAGCTACGGCTGCACTCAACTCACATTCAGATATCTGACAGAATCAAAGCAGAAGTGCATGACATGAGTCACACTCCACAAACTTTCACACGTGTCACAGAGGTGTCGCCTTTACAGTGACACATTACTTGTGCACTTTGGATCAAATTCACTTAAACAGAACAGATGAAGACTGTTCAGGAAGTATCCCTGAAAATGAACTGATGTTAACAGGATATTGTTATTTGTGAAATATTACTAAGTTAATTCATGATGGCTAATGTTAGCGAACTTCAGGCAGAAATGGCTGTATAACTTTGACCTGAAACTCTTCATTACCAATTGGGCCAGTTCTATTGTCGACCGCATTATATTACATAACAGGTGTCTCCCACGACTGTATGGAGGCAAGACATTCACCAAAGCATTAGTTATGTGCTGCATTCTTCAGCCTTAGAATACAGAAAGCAAAGAGGATATTTTGTGACTTTGTATCTAAAAATAAATAATAATAATAATAAATAACTGTAACATTTTATTAAAATAATTTGGTTGCTTAATAGAGTTTCTTAAAATAAAATATATCAACTTTTTTTATCTACAGAAAGTGCAACTATAGCAGAGACTGTTGGTCTAATGAAGGTTATTAAACACAAGGGCCCACATTACAGTGCAACCTTGTTTATGCAGACTGAAAGGTCTCAGATGAAGTTGACATTGCTCAAATAGCTTCACTTTATTAACTGTAACTGTTTTATAGTGTAACATGTAATGAAAGTGCGAGGAAGGCCTTCAGAGTCCAGCTCAAGATGAATATACAAAGTTGCACTAGTAAGAAAGGTTCCTGAAGAATAAAAAGCTGCAGTATGATTAGTTTTGGGTGGAGCGTGGGTAAATTATTGCTTAAAATAAAACCCTGAAGCCTCCCTCATTTTTTGATACGCACACGTTTCTGGTTTTTCCTACCTGATGTTATCCAAAATGCCTTACATGAGTATTCGTGGCCTTGTTTGAGGTAAATAAATAAGAATACAAGCAGAAAATAAACACACAGGGTGCTGTCGGTATAACAGACTTGATTCTTACACAATCATTAATTTAAAGATGAACACCCAATAAAGGAAACATTACACCCCAAAAAGCACATTGTTGATGGTGCTTTCATTTACCGTTTTCTGATGAGTCTACCAAATAATCAACCATATTAAACATATCAATCATTGTTTTTGTTTACTTTTTTGTTGACACAAGGTTTTTTGATAACCAGCAATAAATTATTACTTAAATCTGCGCTTTGCCTCAGCTCTGTGGAGCGGTACAGGTTAAAGGTTTTACTATTTTGTTTCACTCTCACTGTTTTCATGGTACTGTTCTTTTAGTTAAAAGCAAACTAAATTTGACTCATACAAGCTGAAACAAAACCGCCATCTTTTGGAGATGAACCAGTATGGTTAATTGAAATGGTACGTCCCAGTTACCTTTATATGACTGCATGGTTTGAAACCGAAAACAGTTCTGTGACTGTCAGTGGAGCAGCTCCAGGACTTGCCTCTAGAGTACAACTCCATATCACTGCTCTCCACAATTCAGTTAAAAGTTGGACGTTCAGTAGTATTGGAATCTCACAGCTAAATATTGTTTAAGATTGTTCAGATGGTGTAAGAAGGTTGACATTATATGTGCCTAATAAAAACAAAACTCCAAGCCAAGGTGTTTAAGATATAGGAGTGGTGAGGGCCAGAGCTATAAGTAGGTAGGGATTTGAATTTAGGGAAATTAAACAATATATATGTAGTACGGTATATATATTTTATATATTTACAAACTTCACAAAGGTAGAAGTGAATGGATGGATGTTCTACACCCTTGACTTTCCCTGTGTGTCTGAGAAACATGTGTTTTATGGGTAGCTGGTAGAAACTAAAGACTCCTTTTTCTGAGCACTGAAGTGGCTGATGGTTGAAGCAGCCAAATCCTGTCCAGTCAAGAGATGCTGTCGAGTCTGTCATGAATCTGGACATCCTTTACTCATCGATGAATGCAATCTCTTCAAACCTGCAGGGCGAAACATGCAAAGGCTGAGTTAAGACAGCACAGAGCACAAGGCAGCAACCCTGAGTTTTGAATAACAAAATAATGTTAAAATACTAAAGATACAAATGAGCACAATATAAAGCAGGAATGTTTCCAGATTGTAGGGGTGAGGAAAAATAAGGGGTGTGGCCTTGCCTTTTTAGCAGTCAAAGGACGAGTGTCCTTTTGATTGGTGTTGAGAGATTTCCACACGGTGGTTTTAGACATTTCATCAGATATGTTAATATCAGAGGGGTCACACCTGAGGAGCACGGAAAGGAACCGGAGGGTTTAGGGAGAGGTCTCACTCACAGGTGGCACAACAGAACAACACACACTAGTATATAAATACAAGCATGCATGTAGGTTGCTGGGAAAGTGACAAAAATCCTTGTATACAGGGAGTGCAGAATTATTAGGCAAGTTGTATTTTTGAGGAATAATTTTATTATTGAACAACAACCATGTTCTCAATGAACCCAAAAAACTCATTAATATCAAAGCTGAATGTTTTTGGAAGTAGTTTTTAGTTTGTTTTTAGTTTTAGCTATTTTAGGGGGATATCTGTGTGTGCAGGTGACTATTACTGTGCATAATTATTAGGCAACTTAACAAAAAACAAATATATACCCATTTCAATTATTTATTTTTACCAGTGAAACCAATATAACATCTCCACATTCACAAATATACATTTCTGACATTCAAAAACAAAACAAAAACAAATCAGCGACCAATATAGCCACCTTTCTTTGCAAGGACACTCAAAAGCCTGCCATCCATGGATTCTGTCAGTGTTTTGATCTGTTCACCATCAACATTGCGTGCAGCAGCAACCACAGCCTCCCAGACACTGTTCAGAGAGGTGTACTGTTTTCCCTCCTTGTAAATCTCACATTTGATGATGGACCACAGGTTCTCAATGGGGTTCAGATCAGGTGAACAAGGAGGCCATGTCATTAGTTTTTCTTCTTTTATACCCTTTCTTGCCAGCCACGCTGTGGAGTACTTGGACGCGTGTGATGGAGCATTGTCCTGCATGAAAATCATGTTTTTCTTGAAGGATGCAGACTTCTTCCTGTACCACTGCTTGAAGAAGGTGTCTTCCAGAAACTGGCAGTAGGACTGGGAGTTGAGCTTGACTCCATCCTCAACCCGAAAAGGCCCCACAAGCTCATCTTTGATGATACCAGCCCAAACCAGTACTCCACCTCCACCTTGCTGGCGTCTGAGTCGGACTGGAGCTCTCTGCCCTTTACCAATCCAGCCACGGGCCCATCCATCTGGCCCATCAAGACTCACTCTCATTTCATCAGTCCATAAAACCTTAGAAAAACCAGTCTTGAGATATTTCTTGGCCCAGTCTTGACGTTTCAGCTTGTGTGTCTTGTTCAGTGGTGGTCGTCTTTCAGCCTTTCTTGACTTTTCTCAGTTCATGGGCAGTTATTTTGCGCCTTGGTTTTTCCACACGCTTCTTGCGACCCTGTTGACTATTTTGAATGAAACGCTTGATTGTTCGATGATCACGCTTCAGAAGCTTTGCAATTTTGAGACTGCTGCATCCCTCTGCAAGATATCTCACTATTTTTGACTTTTCTGAGCCTGTCAAGTCCTTCTTTTGACCCATTTTGCCAAAGGAAAGGACGTTGCCTAATAATTATGCACACCTGATATAGGGTGTTGATGTCATTAGACCACACCCCTTCTCATTACAGAGATGCACATCACCTAATATGCTTAATTGGTAGTAGGCTTTCGAGCCTATACAGCTTGGAGTAAGACAACATGCATGAAGAGGATGATGTGGACAAAATACTCATTTGCCTAATAATTCTGCACTCCCTGTATAATCTTACCACTCCAAATATGATGTCTATTATTTAAACTTGAACATGTGTGCTCACCTGGGATCGTGGGCTTTTGGAGCCTGAGCAGGCTTGGTCTTCTCCATGGGAATCTGAACTGTAGTCGAATCTTCTTTATTTGTGCTGAGCATAACCTGTGACTCCTGCGAGACAAATCCATGACGTACGCGCTCAATATGTGCACATTTATGCATTCACAAAAGGTGAACTTTACATTTTAAAATTCCCTTTAGACTACCTCTTCAATCTTTTTCGAGGCATCGTCAAGATTTTTTTTCTTCCACTCGGGCATTAGGTCATCTAGATAGCTTAGCTCTCGCTTGGAGAAACACAAGTCCAACACCTTGCGGATGAAAACCAGAGCCAACACCTGCAGAAAAAGGCAGACGAACAGGCTCGGTGTTTAAACAGAAGATACGGCTCCACTAGGTAAGACGGAATGGTTGTGGTCAACTCACCATCATGGGGAAGACTATGGCCGCCGGTGATGTCTTAATGACCCAGAGAAGCACCAGACACGTGAGCTGGGTGACAGTAAACAGATGCACCTTTCTCAAGGGAACGTGTCGCAGGTAGATGAAATCTGGCTGGTGCTTCGCCGGCATACCAAACAGTTTCAGACGGTCAAAGAACTGAGAAGTGGTAAAGATGAAAGCAGGTGTTATGGAAGTTGGCAAAGGAGAGAACAAATTAATGAGAGCAAAGCCAAGAGACAGATGGTGAATATGGAAAAAGAATGAATGCATCTGGTTAGTTCAGACAATAAACTGTCAGGCCATGATTAATTGCAACAGCATTATAATTAGAAAAGGCAAGGGTGCAGCAGGGGGCATCCAGCAAGAGAGGACAAGAGAACAGTTTTAATTATTTTGCAGTTTTGAGTCAGAGTTGGGGTTTTTTTGGGGGTTTTTTTTGGAAGTACGTTATTCATAGTGTAGTATTGTTTCAGACATTCTCCAAAAACAGTCTGCATGCCAAAATATCCTTGGGCAAGATACTGAACCCCGAGGAGCTCCTGATGTGTTCATCAGAGTGTTAATATATACAGCAGCATGCATTGAGAAGGGGCCGGAGTAACCACTTTTTCCTGGTTTGAACCTCCTCACTGGCAAAGACCAGTCTGCGTGGAGTCTGCATGTTCTAACTGTGTCTGTGCGTGTTTCCTTCCACAGTCCAAAAACATGCTTGTTAGATCAATTGGTTATTTAATTTGGCTGCAGGTAAGGATTGGAGAATGAGTGGTTGCCTGTCTCTCTGTGTTAGTCGTGTGGTGGATCGGCAATCTGTGCAATGGCTGGCGTATTCAATCACACCAGGACAAGGCGCCTTCAGCTGCCACCAGATTAAAGGAAGGAGAGCTTTCTAAATAATCATAATCACAGTATATTTTGTTTTTGTGTCAACTGCACAATCATGCTGCATAGTTCCTCACCTGGATGCCTTTTAATGAAGACACTCCCATGTAGAGGAAAACACCATACAACACTGGCATAGGAATGAGCTGAAAAGACAAACAGACATTATATTTTTATCAGCTAATTTATCCATTACCTTCCATTACAAGTATTATATATATTTTTACAGCAGATATTTCTTTACTTGTCATAGTAGGTATATTGCACATCTGATTCATGTGTAATATACCAGAGGGGGCCACCATTATATAGCTTCTCTGACTAACCTTGAGGGCTCTAGTCATGAATACAGATAAGCCCATGAGCAGGAAGATGACCAGGCCAGTAAGTCTCTGTTCTCTGATCCCCAGGAAGCGAGGCTGCTCCCCTGGAGCTGAGCTCTCTGACTCCAGCTTCAGACTATTGACATGAGAGATCGACAAGACAGTGGCTGCCACGAACCAGGGCAAGCCCATGATGGAGCATACGGCCAGCATCACTCCCACCATCAGCAGGTCCAGATGGTACCCACAGCCTTTCTGTATCGCAGAAGTCCGAAAATCAGAAAAGCTTCAGGACTTATTTAAATATGATTAAAAAAATGTTGTCTTACCAGTAGTTTGTGCTCTTTGCGGTTGACTATGACAGCAGTTATTTGTTGGTCCATGAAGATGAGGATCGTACAGAGAAGAGCAGGAATCGATGCAACCAAAGCTGTCCACCATGGATTTCGCCCTATTGGATTGATGAACCAACCACGATCATCTCTGGTAGGCTGAAGAGGTAATTACCAGAAATATAATGCAATAATGCAGCTAATCATCCTCAATGGTTTTATATCATGAAGTGCAAGTTATACAGTTCCTCTATACCTGGAATTTGCTTGGCACCTTCAGCTTTTGGGAGGGTACTCCAATGGCAAAGTCAATCAGGACCATAAAAACAATGGTAAGAAACACTGCAAAATCACTGATCATAGACCGCACCTGAGCAGAAGAGACAACAAGGCTACGAGATTAATGATCATTAACACAATGCAATAAGTTTTAATGCTATTGCCAGTGCCTACTAATCTATTACTGATGATGTGGTTAGTTACCTTAGTGGGGAAATAACGGCTAGTCTTGAATTGTTTGAGAAAGGCAGACATGAAGAACGTTGAAAAGAACAAGATAGCAGACCAGAAAAGGACATCTGGGGTGTAGGGGCCATGGTGACCGCATGCTGTCCCAACAAAGTGGCCGTGCAGACTGATACACTCCTACAGAGATGAACAGAGATCCTATTACAATAAATGCATCACATTCATTCATGCATCACATAAAACTGTTTTATCAGAATTATGTGGCAGACTGGAAGAGTCTACAGAGCATAAAAAAGACATAAAACAGACAAACAAAATGGCCTTTGGTGTGCTTAGCTAAACACACAGCAGCGAGAGTTTAATTGAAGTCTCCTTGTCAGTGTTTGCAAAGATCCTTAAGTGAGGTCGGCTGCACATTGGAAGGTGAGGGGGTTAGTTGAATGTTAACAAGTTGGGAAAGTAAACAAGCTGGAACAAATGTGGCAAGTGCTATTATGAAAGTTATATCAACATTAGATTTCATTAGATGTGTGTTCCCACATAGTTACGTTACCTTGACAGTCAGGTTGGTCCAGGGTACAGCAGAGGCTGTGATGTTTCTCTCAGTCCAAATTTCCACGGTTTCATTACTTGGATTATCAGGTTCTGCACACTTACAGCTACAGACAAAGATGCATAACACACACAATGAATTGAACTATACATCAGCTCACAAAAATGTGTTTTTTTTCTTCAGTAGTCAGAACAAGTCAAGCATAAGATGAGGAAAGCAGGAAAGTGATCAGCAAAAAAAGAACGAGCAGTGAGAAAGCTATAGCGTAAACATTCTGGTAAACTCTCGAGGAAATTGAGTTACTGACTATGCCAGGGTGAGCTTGTCCAAATCACTGTATGCGTTGTAAGGGTAGAGTTCTCCCAGGTGAAACAGTTTTTCCAAAGCTTCATAGATGAAGATGAGGCAGATGAGGGCGGCAAAGGCCTCCTCTGTGAAACGAGTGATGTAGCACACCAGGGAACTAGCATCTGTGGCAACCAACAGTAAACACAGCAGGGCTGTCCATAAGCCTATGCAAGTCCGCAGCGACAGATAAGAAAGGTCGTAGTCCCTGAAAGAGGAGAGGAGAGGAAATGAGAGAAGAGACTAAAGTTAGAGCACAGCGGGGAACAGGGACAAATGTCATTTTGGCGATAATGATGTCACAAGGAAGCTGTTGTGAGTCCTGTACGTACTTGCAGAATTTGAAGAGGATTTTCTCAAACACAAGAACAGGACCTGTGCTGCCCAGGATGGTGAGAGGCTGACCAGCAAACAGCGAGTAGGCTACTCCAGTCATAGACGCACCAAATAAGGACTCAATGGCGCTCTACAACATATGTTGCAAATGCAGAGAGCCTGTAACCTTTGCTACACAATCTTCAGTAACATTCAGTCTTGATGCTGTGGTAGTAATGGCCTAAAGACACGGCAGTATATAACTACAATATAGTACTGTGAAGGTGTCCTTGAGTGTGTTTAAGCTCTTACAATACGTCCTTCTGTCGCCTCCCCCAGCAGTCCCCCGAAGGTGATGACAGGAGACATGCAGGCACAGTAGAGGAAGAGGAAGGAGGCCACACACTGGAGGCTGACACCATCCTTAAAATCACTCCAATAGAATGGAGCTTTCCTCTTGATGTCCAGGATCAGACCACCAAATAACCTGATCGCAGCACATATGGAAAGAAGAGGACTAGTTCAGTAAACAAAGACAGTTTAACCTGACATATCCTCACTGCATGAACATGATGAGCATGGAATATTTTCAGAAACAGTTCTATTTTTTTGGGGGTTTTTTTGTATTTGCAAAAACACGTCAAGGCAAAGAATAGTACAGTACATGGACTTGGGACACTTAAAGAAAGGGGGGAAACTGGTACTAACATTTGCCTAACGAGCAACATGTCCCCTGTTTGATCTGGGGTTGGGTCAGGAACGACATTCAGTGTAAAAAATGGAAAAAAAAAAACAAGGCGAAAAAATCAGCCAAATCAAACGTGTAACTACCTGCTGTACCAGGCCCTAGTGAGTAAGGAAGCAGCATGGTACTTATTGAATTACTGAAATAACTAGCTTAACTATAGTGAAACTAGCAAGTGTAATGGCTTTGTGGCACTGCTTTATAGTCCTCAAGTCTAATGGCTGCTTCTAGTGGCTCTGTGGTGTTGTAGAAAGGTTCACTGGGATTGTGGTGTGTGACAGATCACAGCTCCTTGCAGCACATAAGTCACCTAATTGACCTACAACCTATGAGCCATAGCAGCATCTTGGCACTCTTCAACTTTAATCGGTGCTGTATCAAACATTTGAAACAGCCTCACAATAAAATCACAATATTTTCAAGTTATTGTGTTAATGTAAATAGGAAAAGTGCTGAGGAAAGACACCTGCAAAAGATCTGGAGCCACCATAAAGGCCTTGAGTGGCTCAGCAGGGCAAGTTTATCAGTAGTTTAGCAGCAGTTTAGACTTGTAGCGCAACACTCTCTGTCATGACCTCCTCCAAACAGTCCGCAGTTCTAAGGAGGGAGCCTGTGATCGTCACGTGTTCAGCATTCAAGTGACTTTTTATGCTGTGTAGAATTCAGATTGCACTGTGGAAAATGTGCACATTTGCTGCTGGATGAGAGCAACAAAATTTAATTCATCTACCTCTCAAAGGCTCAGTCTTTTATGCTAAACTGAGATAAACAGCTCCTGGCTCAAGCTACACAGCTAACACACAAATGGACATTATAGTCATCTAATTTAACTCTTGGCATGATAGTTGCTACTATTTTCTAAATTCAAGTTATTACTTTAAGATTAATTTGGACAATTGATAACATGATGATCAGAAGAAAAAAAAATGGGTTAAAATGAAGTTGCCTGTAAATGATTGTTGTAGACAAAATGGACAAGATGTGATTGTACTAACCTTTATTTCAATAAAATGGAACTTTTTTTGGTACCTCACTAAAAATTGTGGTGTGTGGGATGTAAATAGAAAAGATAAAAAGAATCTTGTTGAGAAAGAAGATTTCAAAGACAACCTTTTCTTTAAAGAATAAAGTAAAATGTTTTCGTCTTCAGTTTCCTTCAGGCTGTCACATTCGCACTGGTAATTGTCACTTGTCTGTTCCTCACAAATCCAAATTTAGATTTCGTGACCGGAGCAAATGGGAACACAGTGAAGAGTGCTAAACTCAGGCCCAGGCTGCAACACATCCATTAAGGCACCTAACTGCAAGCTGTTTTAAGGGTTACATTTCTGGGGAAAAACACCCTGCTGTCTGACTATGCCTTCTACAGTCACCATTACAGAAGCAAGAAGTCTGGGCAAACCTTCCAGTTCTCTGCAGTTCTGGCCCGTGGTGTTCAGCATGCAGCTCTTCCTCTTCCTGACAGACGGTGCCATTAGGGACTCCAGGCATCTTCCTTTTCTCCTGCAGATATCAAGGAATGCAAAATTATGATACACTGACCAACAGTTATTATAACCAACAGTTATAATAACACCAATTTCCAATAAATTTTCGTTGTACAAATATCTTTAATTGACTGCAGCTATGTACCTGAGATGGGACCTTTTTTGGGGGTTCAATACGGATTGAGGGGTCCCACTCTCCTGGTGGCAGGACAGTTACTTGGTCTAGAAACTCATCTATTCCCGCTAGAAGGTCACTTCTGTCCTTTGCCTTGTATGCTACATCATGAAAAATCTGGTACAGAAAAAAGCAAAAGAAATAGAAAACTCAGCCTCTTTATACCTGCAAGAGAGATGCTCAGATTTATTTTGACTGACAGAGTGCTTACCTCATCTGTCATGATGGTTGCCATGGAGCGACCGATTTCATGGTATTGCTGAGCCTTCCCATCAGGGCCAAGAAGTATGAAGAGGAACCTAATATTTGTCAGCAGATGAATTTCAGTTTATAAAGAGTTTCTGGAATATTGAATTTGATTTTATGATTAAAGCAGGGAGCTGCAGCTGTCTACCTGGTCGGTATGGGCACCTCTGTAAGTCCAGTGAGCAGCACAGCAGGGGAAAGGCGCACAAAGGCTACAATAGGCCTCTCCAGGAAGTCCAGCTCTCCCACCAGCACATTGGAAGCCTCTGCACCCTCTGGGATCTTTTTCATGAAGTGCAGATCCACCTGTTCAGACGGGACAGATGCAAATATCAGTACAGGATTTGATCTCAATGTTGATGTTATGATGTAAGTCGATTGGGATTTTTGTTACGGTATTTAAAAACGTTGTTCGTGAATTTTTGTATATCTATTCTTCATTTGTCTCCAGTTTTCTTTTCTATGCTATTGTAACTTGTCTGCCCAGAATTAATGTCCTTAATTTTCTTCTCTTTAGCGTGTTGTTTATTGATTTACTGTAATAACTAACTTAACTGTAGAGAACCGAGCAGGTCCAGTGCTCAATGGAAACCTTTGTCTGTGGCTTAATGGCACTGCTTTTTAGTCTTTTGTTGGTGGACTGCTGTTAGTGGCTCTGTGTTGTTGTGGTTATCACATTTGCCTTACATGTGGAAAAACCTCTTGTTTGATACTGAGAGGAAACACAAAAACCCAAACTCAGGGGGTTACAAGCCTGGATAAATGGGAGTGTTGAGTAAGAAAGGGCATCTGCTATGGCAACCCTTTGGGAGGATCTAAAAGTACCTTTATTGATGGGCTACTGCTGTGTGTTGTTCCACTGTAGGGGGCACTATGTGACACAATTGTTTCTCATTATATTTACAGCATCCCAGTTCAGGTCTCCAGTGCATTCTCAGAGCTGAGAGCCCCCCCACACACACACAAAATAAGATCTGTTGTTGTTGTTTAGCATAATCATATTTACAAGTATTCTGGGTTTTTTTTAATAGCATTCATCTAAAGAAATGCAACATTTGCTCTACAGCCTGCTTGTTTACCTTACTCAGGTCCACCTGAGTGCTGTCCTGTCCAGCACCGTTCTTAGCTGCTTCGTTGGATTGAATAGGCTGGGGAGACGTGGCTGACCCTGCAGGGTGTTTATGTGCATGTGTGATGGAAGGAGACAAATGATTCAGAGTCAGTAAATATGATAGTTGTTGTGCCAAGTCCAAACTAACAACGATGAATAAAAAAATATATCGCCCTGAAAGAAATATATGTTTGTTATGCAGTCTGACTTACTTTAATCAAATCAAATCAATACTTACTTTTCATGTATTTTTACCCTGACTATAATTTGAACTGAAAATCTTAATTAATATTACAATTAAAAACCCTCAGCACACAGCCAAAGTAAACCCCCCCCCCCAAAAAAAAAAAGCCAACACATGACTTCTACTTTGATGTAGAGAGCACAAGTCAGGATGCGCTTGTGTGTGACATCCACCATCAAACTCACCAATCAGATGAGGTTCTGACTGTTTGCGTGCTCCCTCTGTGATGGAGCGTACAATGGGAATCAAATTCTTCTTCTTCTCGTTTTGGTGGTGGTGTCTCTTGAGCAGCGCCTCACGAACCCTCACTCTTACGCTGTCATCCAGCTCATTGGATGCCTCCTGGTGGTCCAGTACCATGTCTGCAACGCAGGTCAAACTCATAAACCCAGAGTTTAGTATGATCAGAGTGTTGGTGTTCCACATCAACAGCAGCCCATATTTGCATAATGCATTTTGGTTACTTTGAATAGAACTTTTATCCATTTGCAGTAAATAACTCTTCAAATAGTAAACCCAGTTATCTAGAAATCATAATGTCTCAACATTATACCCTCCTTGATTTATGGAACACATGTTAATTTTATGTAACCGCTGCTTTTAAAACAAATACAAGCCAATCTGGTCAGACATCTTTCACTGTTGAACAGAAGGTGAAAGTTTAAAGGGTTATGTCAATATCTGTCCACATGAAACTGCAGAATAATCAACATCTCTCCATCTTTCTTACCGCTTCTGCACTTTATCAGGCCTTGCTTGCTCACTTGTTCTTGTTATTTTTGTTT
>NW_024582440.1:325622-334193 GCF_018398535.1 Haplochromis burtoni
TGTGTGTGTGTGTGTGTGTGTGTGTGTGTGTGTGTGTTTGTTTGCATGATGTGCATAATTACCTCATCCAGTCATGAGTATGCATAAATAAATGAAGGTGCAAAGTTTATTACTTGCATGCAAATGAATTTGGATCAAAGTAGATTTTATGCAATCACAGTTTCAGCTGCAATTTCCAAGTAAAATCCAGGTGTACAGGTGCTGACAGCAATACAATTTCAGCTCAGGTTTATTACACAAACTGCAGCTTGATGTGCTGCCTAGAACTAGGCTGGTTGTTCTGCAAAGTTACCATAAGAGAAGCAAACTGTGTTTCTGAGTCCAAAAGAATATAGTCGTTCGTGTATGTTGTTCTTCTTGGATTACAACTAGCAGGCATTCTGACAAGGCTAGAGTCTGATTCATAGTAACAAAAGTAACATGAGCTAAAGAACTGGCTCTATAGAGCAAGGTGGAGAAAAACAGACAAATAAATGGTATAAGGTTGAATTCCAAGATCATCGGTTCAAACAATTGTAAATACAAGTTATTTTGACATGTCACCTCTTTTGTTACCACCCAAACCGTCACCCTCAGATGAGAGGAAATTTCATGTTTACATATAACTCAGGAATCACCGAGGTTCAAGCCTGCCATGAACCAGAAACTACCGGAAGACCAGCGTCACTTACTACAGTGAAGTGAGTTTTACTCTCTGTGGGCTGAGAGGGTGCCAACCTAGAAAGAAGCTTCTGCTCCAAAATCAACACCTTAAAGCTTGACTGAATTTCTAGCTTTCCACATAAAAGTTTTCTGGAGAAAAGTTTTATTGTCAGAGGAGACAAAGATTGAGCTATTGGGCCAAAATGATAAGAGGTATGTTTGGAGGAATAAAGGTGAGGTTTTCAAACATAAGAACACTGTACCAGCTGTCAAGCAAGGTGGTAGTAGCATCATGCTCTGCAGCTGATATGTTACACAAAGCAGATGGGTGAATGAAGAAGGAGGACTACCTCCAACAGCTAGATGGTAAACACAACTGACAACTGGGTGTGCCAACAAAGCAGTGATCCCAAACACATGTCAAAACTGGTTTTGGAATGGATAAAGCAGCTAACATTAAGCTTCTGGAATGGTCTTCCGAAGTCAAACTTATTAAGAATTTGTGTACTATGTCAGAAAACCAAGCAATTTAAATCAACTCTACTAATTCTGCTAAGAGTGGTCAAATATACAGCCAGAATTATGTCAGAAGCTTATTAATGGCTACCAAAAGCAACTGGTCAAGATTCAACTGACTAAGGAGCATTGACACAAATGCTGTGTGTGTGTCTGCGTGCGTGTGTGTGTGTGTGTGTGTGTGTGTACACTTTTGACCCGGTAAATTAGAGAAAATACAAAACAAAACAAACAAACAGCAATCCTTGTTTTTTAAAGTCATTAAAGATGTATGTAGTGAAATGATTCCATCCTGGAAAAAGAACACTTCAAAGAAATAATTAAGTTCAGAATGACCATGACCTTCATGCCCATAATGGGTGTATATAAACTTCTGACCACAATTATATGCCAAACATGAGAAAACAGCACATGATAAAGACCAATAATAAGTTTTGTTTCGCCCTTAATAATGAGTCTGAACCTGCCTTCTTATATAGAGCACTCGGGTAGAGTCATATTAACATACAAGTGTTCTCACCTGCGATCTCTTCAATGCAGTCAGCATGCATGTCAAGCAATACGCTGCCGTTGATAATGCAACTGCGCAGCTCAAATAGACTGTGGAGGGAAAGTGTAGCAACGTAAGGCTTGCTCCACCTTTCTCCACCGTCCTCCACATCTTCCTCAAACTTCAGCCATCTGCAGCATAAAGAGATGTTATTTAGCAACTTGCAAGTTGGAGCACATGTGAAGTATTATTATTATGATTTTTTCCTTCTGTTTAATTCGCTATATTGATTACAAAGGCTACCATATAAAGGCTTAATTATTTTTATAAAACTTAAGAACATAATTTCAATCTTATAAATTGACAAAGTGTCATTTAAATGACAACAGCTGAGCCAAAACAAGCTGTTACTGTGGATAAAGAATAACATGTAAAGAAATGTTTGCTTTAGCAAAAGCTTCTTTTCAGCTACCATTAAAAAAACAAACAGCATTTCTATCACTTCTTCTTCATTTTTGCATTTTTTTAGAAGGTCAATAGTATAATTTATTCCTAAGTATATCTACTGTCAGTTTTCTACAAAAGTCCCCACTTGGTACATTTGCTGTACATCGTCTCCCAGCAGATAAAATGTTCCTCACCTGATTAGTGCTTTTGAACAAAGCATTAACCTGACTCCTGCAGTAGCTCTGCAATCAGAGCTTGATTGTAAAGGGCACCGTTAGCCCATTGTTCAGTCTCCTCTGGCTTTTTGGTCTCATTCTGGTTGCAGATATGTAACTTCAATGTATTTGGGCTGTTTAGGGCTGTTAGAGCACATATAGTGTCGCTCTATATGTATGGATAATGTGGGTTCAGTGTACAGTGTAATTTATTTTATAACTGTTTTTTAGTTTTATGATTGCAGACATTAGGAATATTTAAATAAAGTATTAGTTAAAATAAAAATCATATGATAAATATTTTATTTATTTATTTATTTTTAATGATTTAATTCTATGGGTGTTGTTTGGGCTTTAATCTTTCTGTTGTTGGAGCTCCAGTTTTATTCTTGAGTTATTAATTTGTCAAAAAAGACACAAAACGGAAAATCTGTCACGTTGTGTCATTGTTGGTTTTTTTGCTTCCAATTTCCTTGTTACTGCTCCACTGCTACATGATATTATACTGATTTTCTGTTTCCAAAATATCTTGTAAATATTTAGAGTTGACCTCTCACACACGGAGGACAGTGAGCTACCACACAAGTTGCTGGTTTGTCCAGCAGGAGTTGCTGATGCAGAGACTTAAAACCTTTAGGTAAGAACTGAAACCAAAGGCCCTTGAGAACAGATGCTATGCTTTCCCAGCCGTGGCTATAATAGGGACTGCTTGACTCACGTCGGGTCTTTTTAAAGGAGTTCCTTGAAGTATGATGAATACACTTCTTCTTCAGCTAAGTGTAGAGGGAGCATTCAACTTTAAATGGAAAGCTGTTTTTCTTTCCCACCCATAGATGTGCTTTAAATCTCTTGTACAGTGGTTCACACCACCAAATAAAAAAAAGTGAGCATGAGAAACTTAGATTTGGCATTTGAACAGCACAAATAAGCCATATTTGTTTGACTCACGGCTTTTGATCTTTTCACCTTGAGCTAACCTTCAGCGAGCTTTAAGTGTAACTACCTCTTGTAGACTTCCCTCTTCATATTAGTGCCGCTGTAGAGCTGCCAGGCTGTCAGAAACCTTATTGCTAAGCACTGTTACCAACAGCTCCCTGAGGAGATATCCTGACCTGGCTGTTTCTTTCCACTCAGCATCCTTGCCATCCTTGACACAGATCTCATCCAGCTCGGTGAACAGCTCATGGGACACGTGTTCAGCGTCCTCCTCATTGCCTAGAATGAACTGGACCCGCTGGGATGGTGTGTCTGGTGATGTGTGGGAGGAAGGAGAGGTGACCTGTAGGTTGTCAAAAGACTTTCCAAAATACAACATTTCTTACTCAGTCCTTACATGCCTTTTAATGGCTTCTGAGCCCACATGCATACATACTTTAACACACATTTGTACACATGTGCAGCATGCTGATTTGTTCCTGTTCTGTGTTAGCTAATTAGTGGTTTGTCAATTTCAGCCTGGAGTCCTGCATGTGTGAAGTGCCCACAATATTGATAGGCTTTGTTTAACAACCACTACCTACTCTATGGGTGCTGGTCCTGTTAGCAAGTCACTATATGGCTCCATCTGATTGGTGAATGACTATATGAGCCAAAATAATGAAAATAATGCATCTAAACTGTAAAACACTTTAAGTAATGGGGTAGCCTAAGAAAAATTCTGATGTGTTTATTTCTGTATGCGCTACCATGACTAGAACTGGTTGTCTCATTCTCCTCGCTTTGTTGTGCTGCAATGCTGCTTGCCCTTCTGTCTCTCTTGCGGTGGCGGGAACCATGACCTTTGTGGTGACGATGGCTCTGCCTGGGCATCCGGACCCCAACGAACAGAGTCCTGTGACCTGAAAACAATGCAAAAAAAAAGACAAGAAAAATTAAAAGAAAGTATATTTGATTATCAAGTAAACATGCGAGCATTTTAATGTCACACAGGCTGTTTCATTAGTTGCACATTATTAATGCACTTTAGTTTAACTTCATTTTATCTGATGAAAAGACTGTAAGGAGTTTAGTGGATTGACAAAACAAGTAGTTATTATGCAAATAGGCTAATTCAAGATGCAAGATGTCTTCATAAGTTCTATTTTTATTGTTAATTTATTTAATAAACATGAAACAAGGAGAGCTCCCGTTAGACCAAAGGGACTCACAATGAAGAGGTTTTTGCTCCTGCTGTCAATTGATTGCTGTGTGGTGAAGATTTGCAACCAAAATTTAAAACTGATGGTTATCTTGAGAGAGCTTCAGTAATTTTACAAGATTTGACTAGAGACCATCTATGTGACCTGTTTTTGTGCAATTAGTTTACTCTCTACAGGTATTTTTAAGTTTACCCGCAATATTAAGAGCATTTAGCGCTTGGAAAAAGAATTATCTTCAAACACTGAGAGGGGAAAAACATGATGGAATAATGTGTCCTATGATTTCTCAGCATGCAGGATAAAAGTGAAAGCCATTAAACTCAGGCATAGGTGTTAAACTCCACGGGGAAAATGAGAAAACAACACCCTTCCTGTCCTATATTAGTCTTGACTGTTGCCATCATTAATTATCATTAGTGGATTCAATTTCAAAAACAGCGTGGTGTGATAACCAAGAGACTGATTGCATGTGACACTGTATATACTGGAGCTTTATTTGAATATTAGTCTTTTTGAATAAATAAATAAACAACAGGCTTACACAAATAGATTTTAAACATTTTGAGAGAATAATTCTGCATAAGACATATGAATTTTATTATTTTTGAATATGAGTGAACGTACATGCAGGCACTCATGGACACACGTTATTGATCAGCATCTGGTCAACTCAGCATAGCGTAGTGCAGGACTTCATACATTTGTTTGGCAAGCAGGAGGTTATTGGTTCATTTCCAGCCAGAGATCCAGATCCTACATTGGTCTCATTTTCCACTTGGCGGGCAAATATGTTAACCACTACACTACACTGTTAGCATTGCTGCCTCACAGCAACAATGTTAGCAGTGCTGGGTTTGAAACTACCATCTGGCTGGGGCTTGAAGTTTGCCTGCTCTTCTCATGTCTGCGTGGGCTAACTCTGGGTTCCTACTACAGTCCGAGAACATCCAGTTAGTCGAGTTGGGTTAATTGGTGATTCTAAATTAGGTATGAGTATGTCTGTCTCACTAAGTTGGGCCTGCAACAGGCTGGCAACCCGTTAGGAGTGTACTCTAAATAGTTAGCCATACGGATCTGGTGTAGTGTGGATCAGGAAGTGCTCAAAGGTGGGGGCTTTGGTTGTCTGATCCCATTCTGCTGAAACTGGTTCTTGAGACATATAAGATTACTTATATTGTGGACAAAGGACCCAAACGAGTGCGTGAGACTGATATACAGCTAGATATAATTGGGAACACCTCAGGATACTGACTGGGTTCTGGAACCGGTCTCCTGGTGAGTGGTTGGAGTATAATCCACTCTGGAGTTGCCTTCAGTGTGAAGCAGTGAGAGGGGGTGGTCAGAGGTAAAAGTGGGCCACAGCGATCCAGCTGATTAAGTTTAATTAAGTTTTTTAATACAGTTTAATACTGTAGAGCCAATATATACAGGTTGCAAAAAAGCAAGTAAACTTTTAAGCAATTTTTAGCAGATTGGAGCTTTTAGATATCGAATTTTTATGTTCAGTTGACCACTGAAATAAAAGTTCATTTAGATAATGCACCAAAATAACAACCCACCACCCCCACATCCCCCCAAATAAACATACATGTTTCTGCGTGGCTGCTGGGTCTTTCTAAAAAGTGGGAGTAAATTCAGTTTTTGGAAAGCAATAACGATAGTTTGAGGAAAGTGTTCTTTTATATTGTAAAATTTGGTTTACATTGTAAAATCAGAACTTGGTATCCATATCCATAAGCTTGGTGCTTATGCTGGATACGAGCTGGATGTTGTGTGGCTGTCTTGGCTGCAACCTCTGCTAGATCATGTGAAAGGTGGAAACTGTGGTCTGGGATTGGCATACTTTGGTGCTGGTCCTCCTTTTTAAGGAGGAGGGCCAAGGGACGTGTTCTAACTTGAGAGGAATCACAGCTTTCCCGAGAAGGCGTGCACAAGGGTGCTGGAGAGGACAGTCCATCCACTGGCTGAACATCAGATTCAGGACAAACAATACATTTTCCTTCTTTGTCGTGGATTACTGGATCAGATCTTTATCCTCTTGAGGATTTTTTTTATGTTGGGTGTCCTGCTCGGCGGCACTTCAGGACTATAGGTTATCAGGCCTGTTGTTAAAAGGCTACGTGGTCCATGTACAACTACAGAGAATGCTTTTTTTGGTACCGCTGAAAGTCATACTTGCAGCAGTACAAGTCAGACAGTCTAAAATAAATCTTAACAAAACTGTGACAGATGGATTCTTGCTGACCCTGTATTTTACACATGGGGGCAACTTTCAACAAATCTGCAAGTTACTCACTTTCCAGTTCTTCCTTCTCATAGTGGATGTTCAGCACAGAGCTGGTTCCTCCCTGATCTACCACCACCTCCTCATCAGGCCTCTGATGGACACAGATATAAAAAAAGACACATGTAAGCATAATGATTCTGCTTTGATTTTTTTTTTTGGTGTAATCAATGCTCTTTGTCTCTAGTAGCCATATTGATTCGGTGGAAATGTTGATCGTCTTCAGCCTTTAAGGATTAGGCCCTGAAAGAAAGTTTTGAAGGTTATTAAGTCAAGAAGTTTCCTGATAAGGAGAAGCTATTGTCACCGCGAAGAAAGTTTTTCCACAAGAAGCATCAAATTCCTGACAGTTATTTTTAGAATGTCTGGTATGGACACATGCAGGAGGACAGGCAGGCGTGCACACTCGGCAGCACACAGACACACACACACAGCAAAGGTAAAAAGAGTATGAGTGCAAGGCTCTACTGTCCTGGGGAAATCAAATCAAATTAACAAAGAGCCATTTCCATTGGTGATGAATCTGTTGGCAGACTGCTGCAGGATGTTGCTGTTCTAAGAAACAGTGCAGTTAGCTCACATGCAGTGTGTTTTTCATGGTGAGTGTATCTGACCTATGATAATAAGGGCAGATTGCTCCAAGACATGTTACAAAATGTTTGGAGTAACTCTACTGCTCCATCGTATCTGTTTACAGGATGTTTACAAATATATTAGCACAATGAATTTTAAATGAAACAACTCAGATGCAGACTTTCAGATTTCAGATAATTCAGTGGGCTGAACAACAAGATTACATAAAAATGTGAGGAACTAAAGCATTTTTACACATAATCTCTTCATTTCAGGGGCTCAATAGTAATTGGAAAAATTAAATAACTGAAAATAAAATGTTCATTTCTAATACTTGGTTAAATACCCTCTGCAGGCAAAGGGCCTGAAGTCTTGAATTCATGTAGATCACCAGATTCTGGGTTTCCCCACTTTTAATGCTCTGCCAGGCCTTTACTGCAGCAGCTTTAGTTGTTGTTTGTTTGTGGGCCTTTCTGTCCGAAGTTTAGTCTCCAAGATCTTAGATCTTAGCAAAGTCCAATCTACCCTTTATATTCTTGAGGTTTATGAATGACTTGCACCTTGCAGTGAACTCTATGTATTTACTTTCATGCAGTCTTCTCTTAATTGGTAGACTAGACAGGAGCCTACCTCCTGGTGAGTGTTGTTCACTTGGTTGGCTGTTGTGAAGGTGAAATGATTCTGTGATCATAAACCCCTGTTGTCTTCCATGAACACTAGGTCTTTTTGTGTTGCTGAGCTCACCAGTACTTTCTTTCTTTCTCGGCGTGTATCAAACTGTACATTTGGCCACTCCTATTATTGTAGCAATTTATCAGATGGGTTTTTTCCTGTTCACAGCTTGTGGATGGCTTGTTTCACTTGCATGGATCACCTCCTTAGGAGCTCATTTGACCCCATGTTGTCTATTTTTAAACCAAAGTCTTCCAAATGCCAGCACCACACCTCAAATCAACCCCAGGCCTTTTATCTTTTTAATTGATAATGACTTAACAAAGGAATTGCCCATACCTTTCCATTAAATAGCCTCTGAGTCAATTGTCCAGTTACTTTTGTTCCCTTTAAAAAGAGGGCGACACATGTTAAGGAGCTGAAAATGCTAAATCCTTCATTCAATTTGAATGTGGATTAAATGAAAGCTGACAGTCTACTCATCATGTCTATCCATTATATAACTATAATTGGGATATGTTTCAGTTAGGGGTGCAACGATACACAAAATTCACGGTTCGGTTCGGTTCGATACTTTGGTGTCACGGTTCGATA
>NW_024582440.1:343747-364020 GCF_018398535.1 Haplochromis burtoni
TTGATAAAATAAATTACAAATGTTGTATTGTTCGATACTTATGCGTACCAAACCGAAAGCACTGTATCGAACGGTTCAATATCGATACGAATATCGTTGCACCCCTAGTTTCAGTAAACCGGTAAAAAAAAAAAAACATTTGTAAGTGTCTAAATATATATGGACCTAACTATTATAGTATGTTGTTGGTTGGAGCTATTACCAGTAAAATACATTGACAGTTGTTGTAGTTTTGCCTCTGTACACCACCACGTAGATTTTAAATTAAAAAATCAAGATGTGATTGAATTGCATACTTTGAGTAAAGGGGTTTTCCACAAATGTTTCGTTAACAGAATCAGACATTTTTATACATAATCTCCCATTTTCAGAGGCTCAAATTAATTGAACAAACTAACAGGATTTTAAATGTAAAGATTATTTTATTACTTGGATGAAACTTTGCAGTCAGTGACTATCTAAAGTCTACAACCCATGGATATCACCAAATGCTGTTTCTTTCCTTCATATGCTCTGTCAGATGTTTACAGCTGTTATCGTCAGTTGTTGCTTGTTTGTGGGTTTCAGTAACTGAAAAGCTGCCCTACCTGGCTGAAATCAGGTGACTGATTTTAACCCCTTTTTTTGCCTTGAGAAATTCTGGAGTTGCTTTTGCAATATGGTTTTGGGTATTTCCTGTGAAGCACCGTTTGATCACTACGGCAGAATTAAGCTGAATGCTTTAGCGAGTATAGCTCTGTACACTTCAGAATTCATGCTGCGACTTGTGGCAGTCCCATCTGGCAGCCAGACATTCCCCTGCTATAATATTGCCTTCATCGTGTTTGAAGATCATATGATATGCTTTGGATCATTACCTGTTTTTCTCATTCTCCATATGTTTCTTTTCCCATCATTCTGGTACAAGTTCGTCTCAGATTCATCCAAAGGTTGTTTTTTTGTCAGAACTGTGAGTGCTCTTTTAGATATTTTAGCAAAGTCTAATGTGACCTTCCTCTTCTTGAGTGCTGTTGTAAATGTTTTGTGCCCATTCATGAAGAAAACAGTTGATTGTGAACTTTAATATATCTACCCTTGGTTTTTCAGCCTAATGATGGCCTTCCTCACTTGCACTGACTTCTCTTTGGTCCTCATATTTAAAATGACAGTCAACAAGTTGAATCAACTTCAGAAATTATCTCTGTCTCCTTTGTCAGGGTGAGGAGTTAGGCCATTCGTGAGGGACTCAGAGTAGAACTGCTACTTCCTCCACATCTGGGCTCATCTTATCAGGAGACGGCCCTGGGCAGACTCAGGACATGCTGGAGAGATTATATCTCTCAGTTGGCTTGGGATGTGGTTGCCACCACAACCTTTACCTAGATAAGTAGCAGAAAATGGATGGATGGATGCATTTGTCATGAAATAACAAGGGAACAGGTCTCACCTGCTCATGAAACTTCTTGTTTGTCAGCGGGCCAATTATTTTTGAACCTTTAAAAATAGGGATATATATATAAAAATATATAATGCTAAACATTTGTAAACCCCTTGAAATAATGATGAACATCTGCACTTCAATCACATATTGTCCTTGTTAAGTTTGAAGTTATTTAGATCAATTTGGGGTCATCTTCCTATAATTAGGCACTGTCGGGGGTGACAACCTCACAGATGTGGTCACACTCCTCTGTGATGATTTATTATTTCAGTAGTTCAGATAATATAGCTCAGAAATAAAACTTCCACTCACTGTGACGTCTACTTTTGCTGACGTCAATATGCCTGTGACAGTGGGCACTGCACCAGTCTATAAATAAATGTAAATCGATGAAGGGATGCATGATGCCATAAATCCCTACCAGCAGCAAAATACAAACACACATGCAGACACTGATATATATAATCTGCTTTCTACACTATGCATGCTTTTGCCAACTCTGTATGCATTGTGTTTACATACTGGCAATGCTACTGTGATTGCATGTGGGTGGATGCAGAATTCTATAGAACAAAAAATACAGATTTTTAATCAATAGCTTTAAAAACATCTGATAATCTAATTTATAGCAAAGCTTTTTTGAGAGCATTTGTCTCAACAGGTGTGCATGAGGAATACACAATTGTCATACCATATACTGAATGATGGCTGAGAGTATCTGGATAATCCATTCATTGCATTGCTTTTTAGGGGAAAAACTAAAGGGGAAACACTGAAGACTTGCAGTGTCTCTGTCAGCAATGTTTTGCTGTGGCTGGGATTGCTGCATAATGACCACAGCAGCAACAATAGTTGCAATATGTCTTCCTGAAGGGCTTTTGGATTGTAATATTAGTTTGGTCTACAGCAGAGCCACTGACTCACATTTGTCAGACATACACATAAGAGCAAGAACCTGGACAATGCTACAAAGTATTCATATGAACACAATACATATGGACGATTAGCTCTTTCAATCATCTATTTGAAAATATATCTGAATGATGACTTGCTAAAATACCAGGAACTCCCTCAACTGCAAATTGTTTCAGGGTTTTCTTGCATGTGCGGCCCATTTCAAGTCTCCCAACAGAAATTCAACGGGGTTCCAAACTTTGGCTTTCACTGGGGCAGTCCCTCAATTTATTCTCTTTAGAACCATCCCTAGGTGGATTTGATGGCACGCCTAAAATCATTGCCCTGATGAAAGGAGCACTTCAGAGAGATGGCCTTTTGCTTGCACAAAATGTCGAATCTGAACAAAGGACGAAAAAAAAACCATAGTATAAAATTATGACCACAGTTGGAGAAACATATCCTGATACATAAAGCCTGTCAGGACACAAAACATCTATTGCACTCCAGTACCCTGTGTGTATCACTGTGTGTTATGGAGCAAGAGCTTTTTATTTCTCACAGGGTTTAACTGATAAAACCCCACGCATGTTTTATTGCAAGAACTCAATGGTTTCTGGCTGCACTTATGAAATGTGATTTAAAAGCAAGACGGTGCTGTAAGTGTGTCTGTAACTTGAAGTCCCAAAGCAGTATTTAATCTCCCACTTTCTTTAGCCTCTCCATGCTGCTAAAAATGGAACAGCTAAGCATATTAACATAAGATTCTGATAAGGAAAAAGTAATTAACATGCAGTTCAGACAGATGAATGTCTTACTCTATTATAAGCAAAAATTCAAATCCACAACACACTTCGGTTATGTTTTATAACAGCCTCTTTCAAATGAGCTTAAAATGAAACACGATGGGTGGCCTGGTGCTGCCTTCTTGCCTCCTTTCACATCCTCTCTACCATATCAGTGCTTTGGGATTTCTTTTTTCTTCTTCGGTGACTGAGCACTTCATATTCCCAAGCCAATTCTGTTATTTCAAAGATTAAGGGTACCTAATTAGGTAGTCAGGCTTTGGCCAAAGACCGAATGGGACTCAAGGTGTATGTGGGCTACATGTAGCAGTTAAGTGCATCGAAGTTTCATTTAATTCTACAGATGCTTCTGAGGCAGGACAGCCATACAACAATACATCTGCTGATGAAAATAGGACTAAAACGCTGTCAGCTTATTCACAGAGGGTCACCACTGTGAGCAGCTCCACATGTTTTGGTTACTACTTTTTTTTTTTTTACACCGGATGCACTTCCAAAGGGATTTGTGTCTCATCCCAGAATCAAACTGGGGCTCTTTCACTTGTTGAGCAAATGTGTAAACCACTACACTACAGAGCCATGAAAATAACACTTGACTAATAAACTATTTACTCCAGAGTAATGTCTGCTTTTTATCCTTTTGGTTGCTTCCTTAGGTGGTCTCCACAGTGGATTATCTACCTCTATCCCTAACATCCTCCTCTGTCACACCAACCCACTGCATGTCCTCCTTCACTACACCCATGAGACTTCTATCTGGTCTTCCATATTCAACATCCTTTCACTGTAATTTCTCAAAACACGACCAAACCATCTCAGCCTTGCCTCTCTCAACCTGAGCTGTCACTGTGTTCACTTCTAATCCTGTTCCTCTTTGTTTTCTTTGAACTAGAGTTAGCTATTTTAGATTTATATATCTTAAAAAATAAAAGTAGATACTGGTGATCTGTTTTTAAAGATTTATGTCTTTATTCCTGATAACTGGACTTACAAACAGGGGCAGAGGCTGCATCAGTTGGTTTATTTTATAGTAATGCAACTTTTGCTTCAGAACACTGTCTTGATCAGTAAAACTGCAGTTTGCATTGGAGCGGTTCGCAGCCGAGTGTGAAGCAGCGGGGATGAGAATCAGCACCTCCAAGTCTGCCATGGTCCTCAGCCGGAAAAGGGTGGAGTGCCCGCTCAGGGTCAGGGACGACTTTCTGCCCTAAGTGGAGGAGTTTATGTATCTTGGGGTCTTGTTAATGAGTGAGGGGAGAGGGGAGCGGGAGATGGACAGATGGATTGGTATTGTGACTGCAGTGATGCGGAATCAGCACCGGTTTGTAGTGGTGAAGACAGATGAGCATAAAAGTGAAGCTCTCGAATTAACAGACCCTTTACAGGTTCATCTACATCCCTAACCTCACCTGTGGTCATGATATTTGGGTATTGACCGAAAGGACTAGATTGAAGATACAAGTAGTGGAAATGAGCTTCCTCTGAAGGGTGGCTGGCCTCTCCCTTAGGGGAGACCTAACAGATACACAGACTAGGCACACAGATGATAGGAGGAGAGGAAAAACCTGAGAATAACTAACAAAGAAAACTATGAATACTAAATCAGAATAAAAATCTTATCTGAGCAAAGGTAATATTCAAATTGAAGACTAGAACAAAGTCAAACAGAAAATGTCAAACAGAAACTGAGTCTCCAAAGTGAAAACACTGGATCGTTACAAACAGAAGTACCGTATGTACAAAAGAACTGGGAAGCCCACTTTCAATTTACTGGTAGCATCACATAAAAGTTGGGACACACTTTGGGCCATGTTTAGCACTGTGCAGCATTCCCTCTTCCATTAAGTCTGTAAACATCTGGGAATGTCTGAAAAGACCAGCTGTTGGGCCAACTATAACTGGTCGACCTAACTTCTTGGGACATGTTGCTGTTCATTGCATTCTGTTTTATTTACATTTTAAACAGAGTTTTGTTTATGATTTTTTAATTAGGGTTTGCATTTATAAGAGCGAGAAGAACATGTGGAAGATATATCATCTATACAAACCAGGTCATTCAAATCTACTGTTCAAAGCTCTGTGTGCATTCACATGTAGCTGTGATTTTCTCTCACACACAATGCCCCAGTAATCTTTGCAGCTGTGCAGGTGTTGGTTGTTTCATGCAGTTTATAGGTTTGGGCTCAGGCTGCAGGCAGTCAGCTCCATTAGAATTGCAGCTTTACTAAACATATAGACACACTCCAAAAGAGGGACGACTCTAAAGGCTCTTTGTCCCAGACAGGCCATCAGATCAGATCAATTAGTTTGTTTCCATTTACACACACACACACACACACACACACACACACACACACACACACACACACACAGACTGAGACATCTAAACTCTAAAACAATAACTACAACTACAGACTGAGTGAAGCTGCATTATACAGAGGAAAAGATGCAACATGAAAGAAATAAAAGGTCGCCACTGTGGGCGAGATCAGATTACACAACCATGTATCTGTTCCATGATTGTGATGTTCTTTCTCCTCAGTCTATGCTTGTGACTCGCAGCCCGCAGTCATCTAGGTCACAGTTGACTAACAGCACTTCCTTAATGGCAAATTCATGCAAGTGTGTGTTTTTAACAGGTTAATGGTTCCCTGTCATTCCCAACTCACCTCTCCTGTGTCACATTACATGCGTCAGCTAATTAAAGGCTCACATGGAACTCAAAGTTTTGTTTGTTCCCTCTGTGGGAGCACATCTGTGACCCTCAAAGCACGCACGTGTGCGTAATTTTCCACTGACAGAGCAAGTCATTTGTGTGATTCTGCCTGTTTTTATATCCTGGCAACCGGACCTCTTTCTTTACTCTTTTCCTCAAGCTCAACATCTGCCACCGTACTGAGGTGGGATTATGGCTCAATAATTTCCCCAACAGATTAGTACGACTGTACCACAGGATCAGTTCACTGCCAAAATGGCTGCCTGTCCTTGAGGTTCTGTCCTTTACCAGCATCTCGGCGGAAACAGTCGAACCTCACCGAAGCTGCTTTGTGACTAAAAAGACGTGATAGTATTAATTCAAATATCATGTGAATTCAAAGCTGGAAAAGATCAGAACTTAACTGCACGGTATTTTTATAAATAAACTCTAGCTATGTTTTGCTTTCTTGGGACATCGGAGGTATTTGCCCTCCAGATTTTCCCAAAGTAATGCGACTTTTTAAAAGGATGGTCTTTTTAACTTTACTGAAGCTTTTTGTTGATGTGCAGTGAAGAGACAGTAATGTTAAGAAGCAAAATTGTGCGTAGAAAAAAAGACAGCGCCTTTTCCAGGGAATTAATCTGATGTTTTATGCCCTTTGAATTTTTTAAATATTAAAAAGGTATGAAATAATATTTTTGTTCACCTAGTTAATGACAAACTGTTAGAATGGAAACAAATGATTCTATGTATTACACTTAGCCAATTTCAAAGATCCACCTGCTGATGACTTTAAACACCTCAGTCTAGTGTCTCAGTATGAAAATGAAATGTGAGTTTGATACCTCTGAAAACGCCGAGCAGGCTGTCCCAGAAACATGTCAGATTCCCAGAGCAGGGTTGAATGTCCTACTTAGACTGCTGATAAAACCTGCCTGTGATGCAGGACGTCATCTTTAAGATAAGTATTATTTGACAAGGTGTTCTCGAAAAGCATCAAAGAGTATAAAAAACAAAACAACATATTGAACTGCTTATCGTCCCGAACAAGTAGAGCAGCAATGATTTGAATCCCCGTGTCCTAGCTGAGCGGGGCAATCGATGCTTGGCACTAAAATGCTCTCTGACTCCAACGGGACTGCAAAGGAGCTGTGAGTGGAGTCAGAGCTCGCTGGCTACTGTAAAGACTTTGAGCTCTTGATGGAGAGCTTTGAAAACACAAGAGGCAGGAAAATGATGCGCGTATGAGCAAAAAAATTGTTGCAAAAATAAGCCTGAACTTTCAAGTCTTTTGAGATTTCATTCCTGACTTGACCAATCATAACATTGATTTCGTGCTCTGTAACAAAACAGTTTTTCAGCAAATCTTTTGAGACAAAATTTCCCTTCTCCTCCTTAACTGTGTTTCTCTGGCGTCTCCTATTTTTATCTTCAAACTCCAACAACACCCCACCTCCCTTTTCAATGCTGACCCCTCTGCGCTATTCCCCACACACAAGCACTCTGAATTGACAGCAGGGATATACGCCCTGACTCAGACAACTGGGTCTGTCACTTCCAGACTGAGCTTTGTTTCTGAGAGCCTGGATTGGCACTTGGCACCATAGCCCCAGGTTATTTAAACGTGTCCATAGCACGGTGACATTACAGATCTGGTGCAGACGCATGTGACAGCGCTTCACTAAGAGAAGGGGATGAACATGAATGGTGGAGAGGAAGAGGTAATGGTGAAAGAGTGAAAGAGGAAAACAGATAGCTGGGGGAGGTAGGATGAGAGGGACGGCTGTTTTGACTGTATCAGCCCACGAGTAGCATGACTCATACACACCTTATTCAATGCCACATGTTGAATTCAGCCTCCCTGTAGCTCTCTCTCTCTAATTATTTTCCTTCTAGAAAGATTACTGCCAGCTCAAATGGCTGTGTGGGTAAAAGACTGTAATATATACTGTAATTAAAAATCACACCTTCTACAATATAGTACACAATAAGGTTAAATAATCAAAAGCAAACACTAAAGCGGGCTGAGCACTGAGTTTTGCGTTTTTAACTAATTCTCAGTCATCTGGCCCAAAAATTTAAAATAAATAAATAAATACTAGTGCCAAAGTCCAGGGGACCAAATGATTCCCAAAGACTCTTCTACACCATTTCCTAATTTTTGAAGAGTTTTTCACATATCTGTGATTATACACGCTCTTTCAAACTAAATGGCTGCCAATAATTGGACGTGCTGGTCATGCCTCATTACTATAATAATGTATTGAGCGCCTTAAAAAATGAGAGTTTTAGTACAGTTTTCACATAATGTGGAGACTTTTGGAAACTACAATGTTGCTCTTTAAAGTACACATTCATTCATTAGATGGGGGCTTATTGATCACGGTCACTAAATGGATTCTATACCACTAAACTAATTAAAATGAAACTTTGGGGCCGATGCCAAATAGTTGCCGTAAAGCGACTAAACTGGGAACTGTGACAGTTTTGTGCTTGATGGGCTTAAAATGCAGACAAATGCACGATGTGGAGAGCACTAAATTATTAACTGTAACTGAAAATCACTTATACTAGCAGGCCTGGGAGTGATACTGTGAACATTTGAAAATGAATACCTGTTTAGTTGGTTTAGTTAGAGATCTGGAAGTCATTGCAGTTTGTTTTGACTGTGTCTGTAGGCTTGTTTTTGCTGGTATTTGGATTTATTGATTTACATTTCTGTTAGATAAATGAAAGTAGTGAGGGAAAATTAAGTCGTCTCAATCAATACAATACTTTCCTTTATTGCAGGTATACTGCAAACGCAGTGCATGAATGGCACTAAAAAAAAAAATTACACTGTGCCTACTAAAATGAAGCACTCAAGTTTGTAACAGTAAGACTAAACTTTATCAGTGTTTAACTAATGGTGTCCAAAATACAGCCCATGGACCAAAACCACCCTGCCAAAAGATTTAATCCAGTCCTCAAAGGGCTTTGCAAAGATGGAGGTCTGAGTCATTGTCAGCTTTACAGTCTTTTGTTGAAAAAGACAATTAGAAGCTTTTGACCAACATCCCGGTGACAGTTAACCGGAGTAGCTGTCATGATGCATTTCACTCATTTTGGACCTTAGAGTTCTTTGCAATGGCAGCACACTGGCTGAATGTGGACATTTTGTGAAATTTCACTTATTTTTCTTAAAACATAGTAGTTTATTAATTAAGTTCAAGTTGCTCTTTGTTCTATGCAAAGGTTGTGCTAGTTGTGAGATCAAATTTGGCTGCATGGGGCGAATGGACTAAAAAGTCAATTTATGCAATCAGTAAAGAGTATCTGCTAACATTTACACAATAATTATTTCCCAAGCGTGACATTACCTCGCCTGTTTAGTACTTGGAGAAAGACACATATATAAAACTGACAATTTGCTTGATACAACAACATCTGTTTGTCCAGTCCTATATCCATATTCTTCCACGGTTGCACTTCAGCTTCAACTGATTTGTACTTTTTTCCAGTAGTTGTATATGTAGTTACTTTGTATCTAAACCAAATATTAAAAAAAAAAATTAACAAACCTCTAAAAAGAAAAAAATATATATATATAATGCAGTATCATAGATTAAACGTGGAAGCTGACATTATTCGCCTTTTATGGCAAGGAAACATTAATACTTATTAATTATTACATTAATTGTTATTATTAATAATGTAATAATTAACCCTTCATCAACGTATCTTTGAATCGTGCAGATATATCTAAGTGAAACTGTTCTATTCCCAGCCTTACTGCTGTTATCCATTTTTACATTTTGCATTTTCCTAAAAGAAATTACCTCTCTTTTCCCACCACCTGAGCCCCATCAGCAGCACCGTGTGAGAAATCAACAGGTTGCAGGTGGTATGAAACGCAAAGGTCTACAACACATCACAGACATGGTGGAGAGACAATTATACAGATTTTAACACAAGCTTACATAACGCTAATATTTGAAGAGCTTCTGGCCATTTCCTCTCCCTTACTGAAAGCTGGCTAATCATGTCAGAGACTTCCCAGCTCACCTCTGGTCTTACTCCATCTGTCTCTGGCCCAGACAGGATGCTATGAATCAAAAGGGTGACATGACTGTTAGGGCAGGCTGCATCAAGTCCATTAAGCTGCCCAACTGCATGCCAGGGTGGTTATAATCAGTCTGTTCAAATGTTAATGATTGTCAGTTTGAATGAAGCCTGGTGTGCTCACTGGCTTTCTTATCCATACTGCTACTGAGATTCTGTTAGAGGACATGACACATGCACATCAGCAGGACACTGGATCAAGACAATTTCCCCTTCAAACCACAGCTTTCCCACAAGCTGTCCCCCTTCTGCCTGTATGGAAACAGACCCTCGGCTCTTTATAGAACACCATGTGAGAATGGCGTCAAGGTCATTTGAGGGTAACTAAGCAGAAATAACACGCCGTTTAACTAAAAGTCAGCAGAAAATCCACCACACATCTCTTCCTTTTATTCTGCCTCGTGCACACGCGTCGTTCGGACCAGCAGTTTTTAATGAGCGCTGTGTTGGACAGGAGGAAAATATCTAATCAATAATCTGCTGCACTCTCACAGCACCGTGTCCACGGCATTTCCAGAACGCAATCCTTCATGTATTCTTGTGCGTTAGTCCCAGGAGCTACGACCCCTCTGCGCATTTCAATGCTCTCCGGAATCAGTGCACGTGTTCGCAACTCAGAACAACATCAACAACATCCCCCGATTACAGCATCATCCTGTAGGGCAGGAAACACACCTTAACATCATACAAAATGTTTTACTGAGGTCTCTTAACCATTAAAATGTTTAGGTAGAATAACGAAATAAAAAGAATATTATAAACCTTCCAGAGTGCTCTCAATCTTTGAGTTTGTGAGAATCTCGAAGCATGGGACTACAGTTGTCCGAGGTTGTGTGCACCCTGCTCAGTGGCAGTCCACAGTGTCAAAGCAATGCAGCACACAGTAAAAAACCACTTTACCTGGTAGCACAGTATACTCTCGGGGTCGTTGACTTGCGCGCTCATGGTCTCCTGGATATCCTGCTTTACCTTCACGGAGTGTAAAGTAAGACTTTCACTGAGCCGCTTTGCGCTGTTTTCGGACGTTTTGAGTGAACAGTCACGAATGGGCTACATCAGCTCCCTTTGTTTCTGCAGCCATATTAAGTGTTTACATCTATCTCAAAGGACTAAAGCGAAGAAAATTGTTATTTTGCTCCTGTGTTGAGATGATTTCCCAGTCGCGCTTCGAGCTCCCCTCCCTCCTGCTGTAGCTGTGTGAAAGCAGGATGCAGAGAGCATCACTGCAGCCTCATCCAATCAGAGCGCAGAGGTAAGCAACGAGCTGCGACGCATTGCTGCTACCAGAACGTTGAAGCCAAGACTATTATGAGCCTACAGAGCTTCTTTACAGTGTTCTTTCCAGCAGTTTCCGGTTGTGCGACTACTGTGTACAGCAAAAGGTTCAATTCCGTCTAAAACGACTGCATAATCTTAATATGACAAATAACTCAACCTACACAATAATTTATACTAACATTATTTATCTTGTTTAAAGCTCATTGGTGTTTCTCCTGTTTATTGTGCGTATGTTAGCTTTCTGTCTGTGAAAAACGTTGAATTAATAAACTTTATTTACTGTAGCGCAGATCCCACCAAACTAAATGTGAAGCTGGTATGTTTTAATGGGACAACGACGCACATCTTACTAATGCTAGTAAGTGGTCTGAAATACTGAAATCCACAAAAAACAAAACAAAAAACATGCAGGTTAAAAGTCTGGCATATCACGTGAAGGCTGCTGTATCATATATGCATAAATGTACGTACCATTTACGAAAATATAACATGCATATATGCAAAAAAGTCGTTCACTCATGTGTTCCTCTTTTTCAATTACAAAGCTGTTAAAAACGGTTAACTGTCATTTCAGATGCATTTCATCCTGTCTAGAAATCATATTTGGGTAAAGCTTCATCTTTACCAGTTGAATTAATTTTAAGAGACTGATATTTGCAGGAAAAGGCGTAAAAATTTCCAACCTAACAATGAAATTCATGCAGTAGAATAAATGTTTTCATGTAGTCCAGTAGCAAACCACTCTGCCTGGACTAAACTTTGTGACTGCGGGTTTCGGGTTACAAAATACGCAGATTGGTAACATAATATTAAGCTGTAACAGACGCTAGTGTTGCCTTCTTGGCGCACCGGCTTGAACGAACACAGACCTTCAGAATCTGATTGATCCAGAATATACCAGAAGTCTTCGGATGCCATCGTGTGTTAAGCTGATGCATTACGCAAAGAAAGATCCATGCGTAGTAATGACATAATTTACCATTGAAGGCAGTTATTTACGATGTAGCACAGATGGGTTCCTTTACCTACGCAACATGTTAATCTTTATTGATAGATAAGGAGATACGATTTAATTAACCAGGCAATAAAAGCAACAGTTTTTGTTTGTTTGTTTTTTCCATCATTGACCTCGGCATGAACTCTTGCCTACCAGTCACGTTGCAGAGCACTATATTGAATTTTGGCAAGCTGACCCTCTTTAACCACTTTGTCCATTCACACTGAATTCAAAGTGCAACTGCAACGGGATATTTCCACACACATATCATGTATGAGTGCCTTAATTGTCCGTGTGCATGTCGCATACACCTGTAAGCCACGCTGTTTGCAAATGATAGTGTCCGATAGTGATCCAGTTTCTTCAAGGCATGCCTCAAGGTGGTGGATTTTTCATCCACCGGCGTGGCGTCCTGTTTCTCCTGGACACTGTTGTTGGGGCAACTATAAACTGTCTGTGGGAGCATGCACGGTTGTTATGGGAACAGTGTGCGGCAGCATGAAGGAAGCCGGACTGAGCAAGTCTATGGACGCATACAGATACAGCCCATGCATAGAGCCGCCAGTTCAGTGGGGAAGTGACAACAGAGGTTTGTATATTCATGCCCACTGTAAAATAGCACCTGGTTTTATTTGAGATTCATTTATTCGTTATGCCTTTTTAATCGCTAATTTAAATCATGGAGAGTTGGCTTATCAATCCACGGCTAGTCATGGTGTATTCGTTTTATGTTTCTACTCGTGTGCGCGCACCTGCGCCCTTCTTGCGCGTAGCTCTGCCAGTCATCACAGCCTAAATCAGTTCAGATTAAGATGCCTGATTAACCCAATTTACATCCTTCTTCAGCTGCTGCATAGACAAATTTAGGTACCACATGCCATACTATTTATAGTAAAGCCTCCTCTATTTTTCAGCTGCAGGGGAAACAGTAGCCAGTAGCCTAAACAGCATGTTTAGGTCTACAGTGAAAAGGTATATTTGGATATTGGAATAATGTCCCTATAAATTTGGATCTACTTATATTAGCTTGCTATTCATAGCTCTGTATAATTTCAAATCCTATAATATGATGAAAAAATAGTGCAACTGGGTGCATTTTTGCTTTCTCTTTCACATTGTGCATTGGTCAGTTGAAAAGAGACCTACAGACCTCAGCGACAAATGCCAGGTAAGTCATTGTACATCTGCTGGTAAAAACATAATTAGTACTTCATATTTAAATCTGGAGTTTGTTCCAGTGTTACAATCCACAGTTGCTCCAGTGGGGGGAAGGATACGATCCAGTGTACCTAGCCTGCCAGTGATCAATCCAGACAGGCTGAAAACAGCTAAAACGCTGGTGGACAAAGCTGTGAAGGTGATCATATGTAAAAACAGATTTTTATTGTAATGCCACAGTTGATTGTGTCATATTTTTTTTCTTCATTTCTCTTCCCGTCATTCTCAGTTAAGGAAAGTGTTTTCAGTGCAGGGACCCTATCCAGTGATCCGTGCTGCATTATGGGCCAGAGGGTGGGTTGAACGTCGTTTGCCACATCCCGTCCAAAGATCACCTACTTACCCCTGCGTTGAGGAGGGGGATGGTAATGATGGGCTGATCTGCAGTTATTTTACTGGTAAGGCCAAAAAGAGAAAGGATTGCCCCCCTCTAAGTGTGGGAATAATTAACAGAGAGTAATTGTAACATAAGTTAGATGGATTTCCCTTTAGCTGGTAAACAAGAAATCATATGCTGCATTACAGATGCTAGCCTCTAACACAGACCCCTTTATAAACACCTGTAACCATGCATGTATACACACACCTCTTATCTTGTGACAGAGAGAGCGGAGGAAGGCGGGAAAGGGGAGAACCTTGATGACATGTATGATCTCATGGTAAGATAAGCTTTAGGTGTACCCACTAACTTAACACAGATATCTTGCCCAGTGTAAAGCCAAAGGGACTTTCACTTGTGTCTTTGTTGTGACTCTTGTAGTCTCGCCTTGTTCGAAATGAAACAACGTATTTCTACTGGACGACACGACGGGACAACATAGACTGTCGCTCCTTGCAGCACGACCAGATGACCAATCACTATGCGAATGCTGGAACATTTACCACAAAGGTAAAACGTTTCTAATGATTAGCTGGCGCATACATTTTATTTAGCTCTTTTCCTGCAGTGTAATTGTTTTGTTTTCAGGTGGGACTTTGTGTGAATCTGCGTAACCTTCAGTGGTTTGACACAGCGGATCCAGACACTTTCTTCCCAAGATGCTACAGGCTTGGAGCAGAGGATGAAAAGCATGCATTCATAGGTCTGCTGTAAATTACATATAACAGAAAAAAAGATGTTCTACAAGACTAAATGAGGTGTAATTTAGGTGCAAAGAATTTTTAAGTTTACTTATGTCCAATAGCTTCTCTGACTGTTTTTCTCTTTTTTATGAACATAAAGAGGATTTCAGGAGAACAGCATGTACCAGTCTGCTGCAGTATGTGGTTGAGACAAGTATTTGGAGAAGAGATGAACCAGAGGGGGACAAACAAAAATCCAAGAACAGTCTCGCTGAAGGTTTAGAAATAATTTCTCACACATAGAAATAAAAATGCTTTTGATGCAAAGTTTGGACAAGAGGGAGTATAACGGTGCAATATTCTCTCTCTCTCTCTCTCTCTCTGCAGAGTTGGATAATGAGGAGCATCGATCTGTTGGTCCAGAAATTATTAACACAGCCTTACACGTGTGTCAAGAGTTTCTCAGTGTTCTAAAGCACAGCGACATTGATGTAACAGCAGAAATACCGCCCTCGGTGGAGGAAGCGCAATGGGCAGAGTTTCTTAAACACTACTACATGGTTGTGCAGTGAGTTGAGAGATTTTCTGGGAGCTTCCAGGGTTTTTCTACAAATTGTCATCGGGTTACACTCGTTTTATTTTCATTACTGGCAGTGGAAGTCTGCTTATAAAAATCAATTTAGGTTGCTAACAACTTTAAAAGGTATCTGAAATAGCAAAATTGGAGTTCTCATTAGTCAGGAGAAGATCCCATAAGGGACGTGTGTGTGTTTCTTATCTTGGGTCTTCTACCAGAGACCTGGGAATTTGAGGGTTCTGCGCAATGTCTTAGCTCACTGCACTCCTCTGGACCTCAGGTATTGTGTCTCAAATCTGCTGGAGACCATCTTCCAGTTTACAGCTTACATACTGTTTACAGATCCCAGTTCTCCCATTACCACTGGGACCACTTTGGACTTTAGCTTCCACATCCGCTCTAGTTGTACTTTTCTATTATCTTGTGCTCTTTCTTCCTGATGTTACTGACCACTGAGATTGTCGCATCTATCACAACTATGGTCTTCTGCTCTTTGTAAACCACCACCAAGTCTGATTGATTGGCCCGCAGCTGCTTGTCTGTCTGGAATTTGAAGTCCCACAAGACCTTAGCCATGATGTTTCCAACCACGTTTGGTGGTGTCTCTCATTAGGACTTGGGAACTTCTGTATGCTCTTGTACACTATTCCCTCCACTTAGTTGTGCCTCCCAGTGTACGGTGTCCTGGCTTGCCTCTTACATCCTGCTACTATGTGCTGGACTGTCTCTGGGGCATCAGTCTGGGTCCTGTCGCCTGCGGTAGACTCCTGCATACATCCATCTGGTGCTTCCTGTGCCGCCATGATCAGAGTCTTTGTGCTGTCCTTTAAACTGGCCTTTTCTAGCTGCTGGAAGGATTTATTCACATCAGGTGCCACTTGTACCTGTCAGTGGTACATCCCATGCAATGGCTTAGTCAAGTCAATAAGTAAAGGTTGGGGTTAAATATAGAATGACATGCTATACATGTTCAAAATACAGAGGGCTTCAGAAAACTACCACTACTATAAAATTACAAATACTGTAAATGATGCTGTATTTGCAATTCTAACAATAACATGTTTATATGCAGTAAAGGCAAACTGATCAGGGGCAGCAGTGTATTTGTGGAGCGTTGCCAGGATATGTTAACCAGACTTCAGGCTGTTTGCCCACAGCTGGACACAGATGGATTAAACAACATCTGGATCATCAAACCAGGTGCCAAATCAAGAGGAAGAGGTTAGGCTTTTTTCTGATAATTTACCTTCGTAATAGTTAATATGATACTTACATAGCAAGCTTGCTTTTTTTTTTTTTACAGGTAAACAGCTGTGAAAAATATTGAAGAAAGCAAGCCTGGTTTTGTTTTCAGACATTCAACTGATGAATGGACATAATTAATATATATATATTTTTTAGATTTTCCTTTTTATTTGGGAAGTTATATTACAGCAAAATAGAAAAAAAAACCACAGCACATACGTAAAAATTACGTAAAAATTATATGTGCATAATAATATAGTCTGCCAAGACTACAGTAGCACAACATAAATTATAGCATCAAGTCTTCTGTGCAAACTTTCTCATAAAAACATTTGAAAAAAACCTTATATTTTATTAAAATCCCTGTTTTTTCGGTTTTGTTTTACTAATTTTAATACATAGAGAAGAAAGATGTCATACTCTTTTTTCCTCCTTTCACTGTTTTTATTTCAAGACTCACATAAGTTTTTAAACACCACTGTTTTCATCTCAACAAAGATATGATTTGTAGTCAAGTCTGGCCTAAGTGGAATTATATATGCAGGTATAGCTACTTTGCCTTCACTCTCATTTATCTTTAGTAGATGGCTGTTCATTTTGGAGGGCTCTTCTTATTTTTATTGCGCTTTGCAAGTCATTTTTTATTACTTTCTGACAAATTTCAGAGGACAACTTTGTCCAGGGATCATTTTTGTTTGTTGAGCTGTCAAATAGTTTTCTGTCTGCGATCATGCTCGAATTGCTGGTCTTGGTCGCATTTCCTTCCATCTGGCTGCACACAAGAGGCCTTTATTGCACTGCACAGCAGTGGTAAAGCCAAGCCTTCTTTTTATTTTTGAAGTACTTTGTATTTCATTATTGACTTTATGTGTGTTGTTAAGAAATTAACATGACTCATTCTTTGAATGTATGCTGGGAAATTTGACATGGTATTGACTGAAAGCTGGCATAGTGAAATTACTTTAAAAAGACTGGAAAGATATGAGATTCCATCATCAAATATCAGATTTGATTCACGAGGTCATCTTAAACACTGCTGAATCAAATAGGTTGTCAAAATTGCAGTTCTGATTTTGTGTTTTAATGAACTCTGCTTTCATCTCTTTTTTCACTCCCACACCCTCATCATCATTAGGCATTATGTGTATGAATCACCTGGATGAGATTTTGGCACTTGTGGACACTGACAGAGCACTGACAAAGGAGAGTAAGTGGGTGGTTCAAAAATACTTGGAACGACCCCTGCTGGTCCACTGCACAAAGTTTGACCTCCGTCAGTGGTTCCTTGTAACTGACTGGAACCCTCTGACTATCTGGTTCTACAAAGAGTGCTACCTGCGGTTTTCCACTCAGCCTTACTCAACAAAAACTCTGGACAGGTCAGTAAGAGTTTTCAAACAAAAGACAAAAAATGAAGGTTACAGTTAAGTTTTACGGTGTCTTTTATCTGGAGTACTTTGTGGATGTTCCCATTTTCTACCATTTTCCTCAGCTCAGTCCACCTGTGCAACAACTCCATCCAGAAGCACTTCCAGCCATCTCGTAACCGCCATCCAGGACTGCCGGAGGATAATATGTGGTCCTGCTCACAGTTTCGCTCTTTTCTGCAGCGAGAGGGCCGTGAGACAGAGTGGGAGTCAGTGGTGATACCAGGCATGCAGCAAGCAGTTGTCCATGCTCTACAGACAGCCCAGGATTTGGTGGAGCCCCACAAGGCAAGCTTTGAGCTTTATGGAGCTGATTTTATGTTGGGCAGAGATCTGAGGCCTTGGCTTCTAGAGATCAATGCCAGCCCTACTATGGCCTGCTCCAGCACTGTGACTGCGCGGCTCTGTCCTGCTGTGCAAGTCGACACGCTGAGGGTTGTGCTAGATTGGAGGACTGATCCCAGCGCTTACACAGGAGGCTTCAAGCTTATTTACAAACAGGTTGGACTGGCTTCAAAGCCAATTGCTGTTTATTTCCAGGGTATTTCTACTTATCGATGAATGCCATGGAAAATTTTGTGATTTGTTTTTACTTTATCACATTTTCAGGCTGCAGTTGAAGTTCCTCAGTATTTGGGAGTGAACCTGCTAGTGGAAGGAGCGACCATAAAGAGATCCAGACATTACAGACAGTCTTTTATCTCTAACTCACCTCTCCCTCATCAGGTCCATCCAGAGCAGTTATCTCAAGCTGTGGCTGAGCCAAGACACAAACAATTCAGTCAGAAGCCACATGCAGTTGCTGATTTTCCCCTTTTAGGCAAGGAGAGCCAAGTGAAAAAGAGCCAGATGACATCTACATGTCCAAAGAGGGAGCACGATAGAAAAGCAGAACGTCAAAACACCTGCCCTGTTCGCAAATCCTGCCGCAGCGTGGCATGTGAACAGCCTGTGAGTGTACACACTGAACCTCAGAAGAAAGCACAGCGTTTGGGATTACGTCGCCGTGTCAGTGGGGCAACCCTGGTGCCAAGGAGTCTATCCTTTTCCTTAGACCCGGCATGTTGTACATCAGAGGGTAAACATCAGTCCATCCGTCATCATGCATCACACACGTCCAAATCCTTCCTTTCCCAGCGAAGCTCTGAGCCACAACATAAGATTTCCTCCAGGGTCTTTCCGTCACTCCAGGGTCCCCTTCCAACCCTGGAGATCTTTCAATTGCAACCAAATATTGTGACTGGAACTAACGTTTGTCATAATTCTGCCTTTTTATCTCACCCGACTACCCACAAGCATCAGTTATGCCTAAACTCTCAAAGGCAAGTCAAAGCTAGACACAAAGGGGAGCTCACAGAAGAACATAAGTACAAGAGATGTTGAGTTGATGGAGATGGAGCACAGCCAGAAATGCTGAACATAATTTACATTTTAATGGGTTGAAGCCAAATTAGCAGAATATCTATTAGTTTATCTATATGCATGTCTGTACAAAAGTTTGGCCTTTTTATAGGATGTGGGTATTTCAATCCCCCACCAGGTGGCAATAAAGTTTCAATGATAAAAAAAAAAAAAGGTTTAAGGTTTGGTGATGACAGGAAATAACCAGAGAAAATCATTCTGGGTCCACAGACACGCTGGTACATTTAGCAACACCTATTTAATTGAGTGTTTCAGTGCTTTTTTATAAAAATTAAATTAAAATGTAAAAACAACTTGGAAAGTTATTTTTTTAAGTGATATGGGTCTTTATGCCCCAAGAAGAAGAATCCTTACTCTACTGATTACAATCATTTTCTCAAAACATTCAGACAGTAACACACTTGACTGCCACAGGTTTAATCAAATTCATGTAAACTATCGTTAACTAGATTTTGTTGAGCTGTGTGTTAAATAACATATGTGGATAAAATAATAAAGTTTTTTTCATATGCTTTGTCATAATTTTTTAACTACAGACAGGAAACAACGAGAGAGGGACAGTCGAATATGACTTGAGAAAACATGGTATTCATCTTATCCACTAATTTGCTATACTGCTGGAAGCAGCCATCATAAGATGGGTACACTGTGGTCTTAAAGGGATTGACATAGTCAGCAACAATACTCGACTGGTACCAGCAGCCATGTTCAGTGCTCCTACGTGCAAATATTCATGTATGCGGCAGCAGCTCGGTTCATTAGACATATAGACATGGTAAAAATGACCTGCTGAAGTTCAAAGCGTGCATCAGATTTAAGGATGATTTAAAGTGACTTTGAAGGTGGCATGATGGTGACTGACAGGCTGATCTGAGTATTTCGAAAACTGCTGATCTGCTGGGATTTTCCCACATAAAAGTCTCTAGGGTTTACAGAGAAAAAGAGAGAATTTCTAGAGAGCAGCAGCTCTCTGGATGAAAATGTCTTCTTAATTGCAGAGAAGAATGGCCAGACTGCTTTGAGCTGATCGGAAGGCAACAGTAATTCAAATAAGCACTTGTTACAACCAAGCTATGCTAAAGAGCATCTGGTTAGCCAGGCGGCTAATCCTATCTTTTTTTTTTTTTT
>NW_024582440.1:365418-387815 GCF_018398535.1 Haplochromis burtoni
GGGCAAGGACAGAGAGACTCAAGAGGAGCTTCTATCCCCAAGCCATCCGTGCCCTAAACCACACACACCCGCCCGCTCACATCATCTCACATCATCTATAATTGACTGAGACAGGACTCTCTTCCAGACACTAAACCAAGGAACAATGTACATTTCAAATTCCTTTAATTTTAAATATGTTTATATTGTCTATCCTGTAAAATAGTCAGATGTCTATTCATATTAATGTACAGAATTCACCTGCTTGCTGCTACTACTGCACATTCACCCAATGTATATACTATATATATAATGTTCTTCCTCTACAGCCCCCCCCCCCCTATTTTTGCACATGTCGAGGAGCGTGTCAGGCTACATTTCACTGTGTGTTATACTTGTATAACTATGCATGTGACAAATAAAGAACCTTGGACCTTGAACCTTGAAGAGCATCTATGCAAGCACAACACAAACCTTAAAGCAGATAGTCTTTCCATCAGATGGCCACACTGGAATTAGTACTTGGTAATCAAAATTGGATAAGATGAGACTAGAAAAACATTCGCTGGTCAGACTTTGGTGTAAAAAACTTGAAAGCATGGATCTATCCTGCCTTATATCAATATATGTGTGTGGTGATGGTGTTGTAATGGTGTGGGGGTTATTTACTTGGCACACTTTGGGCTCTTAGCACCAACTGAGCATCATTTAAACACCACGGCCAATGTACTATTGCTGACATTGTCCGTCCCTTTACGACCACAGTGCACTCATCTTCTGATGAGTCCATCAGGGGGATTACAGGTCATGTCACAGAGACAAGATCATCTCAAACTGATTGCTTGAACATGACAATGAGTTCACTGTACTCAACTGGCCTCCACAGTCTCCAGATCTCATTCCAATAGAGCACCTTTGGGATGTGCTGGAACAGGAGATTCACATCATGTGTGATGTTATCATATCAGCGTAGATGGGAATTGCTTAGGAATATTTCCAGCACCTTGTTGAATCCATGCCAAGAAGAATTAAGGCATCTCTGAAGGTAAAAAGGGCTCAACTTGGCACTAGCAAGGTGGAAATAACAAAGTGGGTGGTGAGTACATGTATAATGGTTTTGCTTGCAAACTCATGACATCAATACAACATGCAACTCCTCCTGAAACAAATAAATGGAAATCAGCTTCAAGGAAACTAGTTTGAAAGATATAAATGACATTTAGGTGGCTGGTCGTAATCTCAAACTGTAGATTATATAAACAAACCAGCAACAGAATGACTAAGCTCCGAAAAAAAGGGCACTGGAAAAAAATGTGTAGGTGGGAAGACAAAGATGTTGTGACTGGCACTGGGCTTATGTTGAACGGCACTGAGATAAACCTATAATTGGAGGTGCTATCGCATAGATGAAAAATGTGATTGCACAACACAGGAGGTAGTGGTAGCATTTTTTGTAAATTATACAGCTACATGTTTTGCATGTCTCCAGGAGGTAAAGCACTCTGCAGGGAAACTAAATGCAGAGGGGTGTGTCACAAGCTTTTTATACTGTTTATACTCGTGTGTTTACTTGTGTTTTTGCATTTGAGGCCACAGACGGTTAACCAGCAGGAGAGCCATGCCACAGATCTGCCATTACATAAGTGTTCCCTGTGACGTGAATGCTGTGGTGCTGTAAAACCTCTAAAAAGTATTTATTTGTTTTCACACACATTCTCACTCTCTTTCGTACATATACGGTCAGAACAAGTTTCCACGGGAAAAAAAATACTTTATTAATACACTTATATCATGTATATCAACAATTATAGACAAAATATTTACATCAAACATCTTTCATGTAGGTCCCAAAATATAAAATCTCAAGTACCTCTTTCTATAGAAAACTAGTCTTCTGGTTAAAACGTTTACATTCACTTCCTTGCTCCTTTGTCTCCAAGATTCATACATAGTACAGAGAATTAACATCTGAGATTTATCAGCTTTTCACAAGTAAAAGGCAACAGCAAGCACAAACACCGGGTTTGACTTGAGCAGAAACAGATGTCGAGTATGCAGACCAGGTCCAGCACAGTGCTACAGTATGTACACAGTTTCTGAGTACACGACGTACATTGTCCACACTCTGCCCTCCTCGTATACCTCTCGGGGCAGACAGAGTGCGAGAAGGTATCAAAAATAGAAATGTACAATAAATCTATGAACAATAATTACAGAAAAATCCATCTTAGGCGTCTGTTTAAATCATAAACGACACTTCTCTCATTCAGCGTGGCCATGCGGCGGCCTTTTCCTTCATCTACCATGTGGTGTACCCTCGCTGTCTGTACACATTTGAGGGAATCCTTGTATTTTATGGTGCCGGTCATGGCTGAAAGGGCTTTTTTTTTTCCATCTCAGTAATCATAATGGTGAGCAAAGGACATAGGCGACAAACTTTGGGTGGCAAATTATCGCTAACATTTGGTGCAACACGTTCTAAATTACAAAATCGCGAGTGAGATGCGTCAATGTTCATCTGTGTTTACACTTTAACAGCAGCAGCTAAAACATTTCTTTCTTTACATTCAACCATATGTGTGTTTATGTGTGCACAGGGCAGATCCAGTTTATATGATACATATATACCACTGAACACCGCTGAGCATTTGACATTCAACCAGAGCTTTGCATTGCTCTCAGTGTGGAAGGATGCTGCTCTCACCTCTTTCTCTCTCTCTCCTTGATCATTTCTACAAGTCCTCTTATTTGATGCTTTACCCTCCAGGCTGAGGAAAAGAGGAGATGAGTGATTATGAATTATGGAACAGCTCAGTCGTGTTTTGAGAACAGGGCAATATATCAGGGCAGTCTTTTCGCCTTTATCTCTCAGTCTTTGGTTTCCAGGTTGAGGGGTGGTACTTGCTTGAGTGCCTGAAGGAGAGCAGGAGAGTCCATGGGGGTCTGAGATATGGCTGGGGCTGGAGAACCTCCCCGGGGAGACAGCACAAGCTGAGGTGGGCCGGGCCTTTCACTGGGTATGGTAGGTGATGAGCTGCTCATGCCAGGGTAGAGCATTGGCATGGCCCCAGGGTACCAGCACTTCTCAAGCATTGGTAGGTAAGCTGCAGCAGAGGGTGGAATGAGGTAGAAAGGCATGCAGAGGGGATGTGGAGGAGGGGGTGGATGGTTAGGGGATGCACTCATGAAACTTCCATATCCGCTAGAGGATGAAGAAGTTGATGATTCTCCGCCTGAGAGCAGCTCATCCTCAGACGACTCCACACGGGCTCGTTTGTGGCGTGGCTCGTCATCCTCCTGCTTGATGCTGGAGTTCTGCCTGTCAGCCAGCAGTCGCTTCTGCTGGCTCCCGTGAACGTAATAATCTGGATGTCCCTGCGGCGCCCCAGATTCGTTTTTCTCCAGCTCTCCTCCGTAGCCACTGTCTGTGTCTGTATCACTGCCGCTCTGCTCGCTGCTTGGTGAAGCGTACACCCGCTGGATGACGGGCACACAGTTCCTCCCGTAGCCCTCGCTGGGCTTAGGGGCTAAGCTGGGAGACATTTCTTTATGAGGTTGGTAGGCAGGGATTTCCTCGGGTTGAGGGCTAAGAGGGGTGCGGGGTCGGGCTGGACTGTGCAGCACCTCTACAGCTAACTTGTGAATGTGGCTGATGACGTGGGATGGGGTGAAGTCTCCGTCAGTCTTGTGATTAGCGAGATACTGGAGAATTTCCTTGGCACACATGTGGAAGCCAGAGCAGAACATCTCCTCTGACTTCTCCTGGCTGATGGGAGGCTGCTCTATAAACACATAAGGAAACAACACACTCAGAAATCTAATATAGACTGTGACCTTTTGTAAACAGCTGTAAGTGAAGTTACTTTCAGTGGTGCAATTCTGCATTCATCTGCGTTATTTGCATTCTGTCTAGAAAACCCATCCAGTTCCTCCTCATGTGTTTGTGCGTGTGCAAAAATGATCTGCAGCTCACCGATTTGCATGCCGTTCTGAAGAGCGAGGATCTTCTGCTGCTGCTGCTCAAGAAGAGAGGTGAGGGCTTTCACGTGCTTGAGCGTAAGCTCTAAAACCACAGCCTTCTCCAGATGGCCCAGAGTCTAATGGAGAGACACGCACACAGTCAGCATATCCTCTTATATAACAAGCAGAAACCAAGCTCTACTACACATGTACACATCACCACATGTGATTACTCTGAAATAATTTACACCAATTTATTGAAATTTCATTTGCATTAAGGAAATCAACACTGAATGTAACTTTTTAAAATATACACTCGAAACAACAAAAATCTAACAGCAGCACATTCTCTTTAACGTGAGCCGTCATCGGCATGAGCTGCTGACGCACTCAACAAAGATGTGATAGCACTAAACAGCCACTAGATGGTGCGTGCCGCTCAATACAGCCAATCCCATTAACCCTCCCACCTACACTATGAACTTACAGTTAGTTTCAGGTGCTCGGGTAATAGATCTTTTAACTGGGCGATGCATTCGTTTATCCGGTCACGTCTTTTCTTCTCAATAAGTCTGTGAGGCAGCTTGTAGGTTTCCTAAGAGAATAAACAGAAATGTTGCGTAAATTTAAGTGAAACGAGAGCACATAGTTCTCCATGACCAGAGGCAGATACACCGATAGGGAGGAATCCAGGAGTTATGTCATAGTAGAAACTAGGTCAACCATTTATGGGACTATAGACCAACTCCTAATCTAATTCCTGGATGTTTGAGCTCTATGGTTATTACTTAACTTTACCAATTGGCAATAAACAACCACAAACACGAACACACACACACACACACGTAGAACGGACCTTGCTCTCTTCTCCTCGCTTCATTCCCCGCCTGGGTTTATAGACATACATTGGGAAATCCATCCTAAAGAAACACAAAAAGAGCGCACGAGTAAGGAATCAGGTCATTTTGATGGTAAAGTGCACAAAATTATACATTAGGTGCATTTTAGTTGGAGGTTAAAAAGGGGGCGACGCAGTCTGGGAAAGCTACATCTCCAAAGTATAACTTACCCCTGCACGTCTGACAGTTCAGCCTGATGTTTGGACAGAGGGGGTGGTTGCGCGCTTGGAATTCGCTCCATTCTTTGTATTCCAATTTTGCTGTCAAAACCGAGGTACTCTTCCAAAAGCACTCAGAAATAAATACGCATTTATTTACGCGCTCTATCAGCACTTGCAAAGCAATTTGTAAATAAAAAAGGAAATGATAAAATGCAACGAAAAATGCGCAGAATGCGTCAAAAAAGGTTAAAACTGTTTAATAATCTGTCATTTTTTTAAAAACAAAACGCTGTAAAGTTAGTTCCTGCGATCTCCACGCCGTGGTCCCGCAGCGGTGAGGAAGTCAAGCCTTGGTGGCGCGCTGGGAAAGTGGGGGAGGACAGAACGACGAGTTAAATAAACCCTCTGACTCTCCGCTCAGACTGATCTACCTCTGTCACATGAGGCTCACGTGTTAAACGGCGCTGTATCCTCGGCGAAAGGACGGCCCACTCCCTACAGATGAGGCGCCTCAGTGGGCGGACGGCGAATGACGTCAGAGCGCAGGGCGGGGCATGACCGATCCCGTGTACCACCATGCTGAAGTGTATGGAAACAAGGCTGTGCGCCGGGGAACGTGCTGGCAGTGAACTATCGCAGGAGTTCAACAAACCCGAACCTCGCGAGGCGAGTAGGTGTGGTACCTACTACGGTTTTTTCTTGTTTGTTTGTTGTTTTTTTTTAAAGGAACACAATAAAATTAAAAGAGTAAATCGAGCAGTTAAAGGCACACAATCTCACGTACGACTGCAAAATAGCAAAAAATATCGGAATATTTCTTCAAGGGCAATAAAAACAATTTAAGGGGCTTTTCAAACGTCACGAGCTCTGCACTAAAGGACAAAAGTTCACTTTATTAATCATTAATCTCATGGAGACAAACAACTTATTGAATCTGTAGAAGAGGAAAGATGAAATTGTCTCGTCTATTGGTCTGTTTGCAGAACGGCTCGGTCACGGTGGGAGAACCACGTGCGCCTGTGCGTGGACGGCTGTGTGGAGTCCGTGTTTACTGTCATGAGGCGGTGCCGTCTGTCACGTTGATCTCCTCATGGCCCCGGGATCCTGCTGAGCGCGCGCGGGGCACATCCAGCTCATCCAGGCACACGGCGGCTGCACCTGTCCGCTGCAGGCTGCAGGCACACTTTTAAAACGTGCTTCTTCATTGATTGCATTTCTCGCAGAAAAATGAAATGGTGTACAAGGACTGGTGTGACGACGTTTACATTGCAGGATTTTGCTCATATTTTTGCATTTACTAAAAATATCCCTTAGAACTCTCATGTAATGTTGAAATAAGCAGTAAGGTACTTTTTTTTCTCTCACGCAAGAATAGCTCATAAAATGAGGTTTGATGATGATCCTAACAAACTTAATACACAAGGGTATTTCCACATTTAATAGGAATAATAGGGGTCAGCTGCAGCTTAATGAACGGAAATATGAGAACACACCAACATTCAGTAGGTGTCACATGTCAGACGAAAACAGGAACGACAGCAGTGGCATTTGGGGGTCACTCAGCAACATACAAGACATGAAAATCATAAATTGTTCATCTCGTAGTTAAAGACACCTTAAATTCAAGGCACATTATGAAACCACCGTGAAAGAGGTTTAGGGTTTTCCCAGTTTTCACACCTTTTTAACACAGCAGCAGCACATTTAGTAAAATCTATGGCGAATCAGATGAAGTCGTGCACGTTTTTGTGGGGTTTTTTACATTATGAAGCTTCTTGCATTTTCATCAGTTGTTTTACTCCTTCTGACAAAAAAACAAAACAAAACTAAAAATGATTACTGTGTTTAAGAGCTCATTTTGTCTCCCTGCTTTGCTGCTAAAAGCAATCTTTTTGATCTGTCTTATCTAGCAAAAGAAAAAGAAAGTTGCAGATATCAAACATGCATTCATAACATCAGAAGGCAATAGCTCTGAAAGTTTCACTTAAATGACACTCATTTTAAAAGAATCCGGAGTAAACAGACGTTTCATTGTTTCAGATAATCAGGATCCTTCACAGTAACTGGTAACAGTCTGTATTTCCACTAAAACCCTCCAGAATCTCTCGTCCTGTGATTTTATCAACTGTTCCTAGAAACTGTTCCTAGAGTTTGGTGAATAAAGTGGAGCCCAGTAATTGGAAAACAACCATAATCCCGGTCACATCCCAATCTTTTATAAATAACCATAACGATGGAAAGCACCCTGAAGGCAGTCTGGGGACACGTAACACAAGTACATCCTGTTTGTTTGTTTTTTTATGTAATGAAGCCTTTTCTTTTTCTTACAAAATGTTTGAGCTTTGGTAACAAAAATATTGTTTTTTATGTGATACTGTGAAACCACTGAGAGAATGTCAAAGGCTATTTCAACAGCCTTTTAGGCGACAATATATAGACGACAAATAGAGACGAACACTCTCTTAATCTGAAGCATATATTTAGAAACCTTACTTATCACTGTGCAAAGGTCTTGACTCTCACCCCTCATTTCGTCTTATTTTAATCCAATAGCCTGTCTTTCTTGTAATTTATTAAAAGTGGTCATGAGCAATAGTTTTCCAGGCTTTCTGGAAATTTGTAATTTTTTTGATTTGGACATTGGCTGCTTTTCCACTCCTTTTCAGTCCACTCCTTATACCTGACCATTTTAAGAGACATTTGTAAGACACTTAAGACTGACCTATTGATCATTCATGCGTAAAGGCACTAACGCCAGACATGAACCAGTGTTGCATCTTCACACAACAAGCAGCATAGAAAGAAACCGATTTTAAATTGTATTTTTATGCACAGAGTTATGAGCAGTGCATCCAAAAAAACAAACAAACCACCGAACAGTTAATTTGTTGCAATTTCTTCAAGTTTAAAGTTGAATTGATAAAAAAAATGCCACAGATAACAGTTTGTAAAGCACCAACAGGATGATCCCCAAGAGCTATTACACAGACATTTGAAGAAACAGGACAAGTGAAGGGCAAAAGAAGAAGTGCTAGGCCTAAAACAACAACAACAAAAAAGCACCATCAGAGTTTCAGCCAACATCCAAAGAAGAGCTTTGAATGTCCTTCAAGAAGCCTGGAGAACTATTCCTGAAGATTACTTCAATAAATTCCACTAAGGCTTGCCTAAGAGAGTTGAAAATAAAGGTGTTCATACCAGATATTGACTTGCAAACTTGTTAGGATTGTACAAACTATGTTTTTGCCTCAGAAACTGCATTTCTGTGTGCGTTTGCTGCTATAAATAGCTGTAACCATTCTCATTTTCCTAACAAAATATAAAGAAATTAAGGGTGGCGCAATGCTTTTGGGCAGTACTGTTCAGTTTCAATGTTCAATGCAAATACAGGAAGCTACGCAAATGTTAAACTCTACAAATATTCTGCCTGCGGAAGGATGAAATACAAAAAGATCAAATGAAGCTTACAAATGTGCAACCCATGTATGCGCAGACATTTCCCCATGCCGTATGATAATCGAAGAAGTGCACTTCCTCATTTTTAGAGGATTTCGGATAAGAGATAATCTGCCGGCAATTCCCGATTATGACTTCTGCATGCTGCATTTTTTTCATGCTCACTGCAGTATCAAAGTGCATGGCTGTGACTTAGGGAATTACCAGATCTTCACTTCCTTTTGTGTCACATTTGTAGATGCAGACATTGGTTTCAGCAACCATATTTGACACATTTATTTAAATAGACTCCAAGAATGCAATGTACAGTTCAGACAGAATCCATCAGTAAGTATAAAAGTTGAGTTTGGTTTAACAGCACTCCAAATTCAATCTAGTAGTTTTTTCTTTCTTCACATTAACATGAACACAGTCTTTGTATTCTTTACAAAGTGACCAAACAAATAGCAACGACTGCTTCTGTGCTACAGAAAATATCAGTGCTTCAATCTAAACAGGTTAAACGAAGGTTAAGTAAGTCAGTGCAGACATCAAGGATAATGAAGATAATGTTGTTCCCAAAAATCTTTTATGTTTGGATCTGTGGTTTTAATGAGATCCCACATAAATCACATTGTTAAATACACCATGGACCCAGCGTCAGGGTGAAACAATCGCTTCAGCTCTCTAGGAAGTCCATAATGTTCATTATACAAAAAATATTTCTCCAAAGTTGTAACGGGTCAGAATTATTTTTTATCTTCAAAAAAAGTTACAATGTATTCCCAACGATTGTTTTTCTTATATAAACTGCCCTGGAACAAGGAGGCCCTTAGTTTGAGATTACAAAGAATTCTGAAAGTAGTATCAAATGCTTTCTCTCGACTTAAAAAACAAAGAAACAAACGATTACAGATTTAATAACATCTTTATATGCTTTGGAAAAGCTTGGTGACCTCTTCAGTGTTGTTTACAGCTTTGTCTTATATTTTAAATACATGATAAATCACTTTAAATAAAAAAAAAAGCAAACAAAATTCTCAAAACTAGTTAGTTCTTAATTAGTCATTGCATATTAAATAGCATTTTTATTGCCATCTGATGAAAGCAAAATATTAAATATCGTGTTGTAGGGGTCAAACAAAACTTCAAATCCACATGTGACCTGAGTTTGCTGGTGCAACACAGAGGATGAAATCCTCATTACAAGGACACTTGAGAGGAATATTCCCTCAGGAACAATGGCTAAACTTTGGCATGCTGTCTGACAGGTCCGATGCAGAAGGCATTCAGGGTAGTAAAGCTGAAGACAGAAACTTACAGGACTGGCTTCTCAGGTCCTGAGGCACGTCGTGCACACTCCACCCACACTGACACATCTATACTACATACCAAGATAACTTTTACTCACGTCTAAGGGAGTGTTTTGGAAAATACAGCCATACATTGACCTAAATAGATACTGGAGATGGACATGTTTTGGCATTCTCCTGGCTAACATGTTGTACACTGTTACGGGTGCTCAGGCACTGGTGAAAATGGCCCCAAGGCCCCTCAGGCAGGCTGCTGGGGATTGATGTTCATGTGAGGAGGGTGACCAAGAAGTCCAATTCGTTGTTTCTGCTTCCTCTGTTCTGTCATCTGCATAGGGGGGAAAAAACAAGACAGTTTAAAGGCATCATCTCAGTATAGAATCCCTGATGTTAATTCTCATGTCTTTATAGACTTTGGAGTTTTTGACAGTTAGCTGTGAAAATTTTTTCATTAGGGAACTTCGTGACTCCTATCAAAGCATTCTAAAGGTTGGCTGAGCAAATCTACAACAGAATGACTGAAAAAGAAAAGAATCAAGGTGTTGCAGTGGCCAAATGCCCACAAAACTCAAACTCTGTTTTAAAAAAGAGTGGGCCAAAATACTTAGAGAACAATGTGAGACACTGACACAGTCTTAAAGAAAACTATTATTTCAGGATATTGTTGTTATAGGTGGTTCTACATGCTATTGAATCACAGGGTTTATTTGGATTTTCACAGGACTGCTTAGAGTCCTGTGAAAGCTTTCTGTTTTCACATGACTGTAAGCACGCAAGCATATGAGAAATAACATTTTCCCCCTGATTTCTCAATAGTGTGCAAACAAAGGCAAGTCAGAAATGAAGATGTAAACAATACAAAGTGTAAAAACTGGAGTTTAATATTGGTTGCAGAAAGCTTTGAATCAAAAAAAAAAAAAAAAACGCAAACAGAAAACACAAACGAGGGAGTTAGTTGACTGTCACATGATATACCTGTTCTTTGAGCTCAGTCAGCTGCGCAGACAGGTTTGTCACCAGCTTCATGGTTGACTCCAGCTTCTCTTGCAGGTTCCTGATTTCATTCTGCTCCCCCTCCGAATCACTGCTCACCAGTGACATGGCACGCATCCGAGGGAACCAGTCCAGGTTGTGCTCCTGGCATTGACAGAGAACATCAGCCGAGCGTTGAACTACTTTTATTAACAGTTAATGAAAAGGCAAATTCAAAATATTGTTACCAATGGAAAAATTGGGAAAACTTTCTACTACTGCGATGAAAATCACAGTGTGCACGTGACTGATTCCTTTTTAAGCTTTAAGAGTTTTGGCTAATCTGCCTTTCTGGTGCACATACTTCCCATTGGTCTGTTTGTGTTTTAAATGGACATGACAGGTATGTCTGTCAGTTTAGATTAAAAAAGCGGAACACAATCTACTAGGGTGTGTGGTGTGTGTGTGTGACAAGCTGGTACGTGTTTATGTGTGACTCAGTAGGATAAACTGATGAGCACTGCTTACCATAAAAATGTGACACAAAGGGAAATGCTGCCCAAAGCGCTCTTGAATTCAGGACTGAGTATTGCAAGGAGCACTCTGATTTCTAGTAAATGGCTTGGGAATGATGTCAAAGATACTTACGTCATCAAGCTGTGAGGTTAAGCAATTTTTATGCAGAAAGTTCTGCAGATTACACAGTCTTTACAGACATTCCCTCTGATTTTACACACTGTTAGTTCTAAAACAGTGCGGTCTCACAGTGAAGTCAATCAGTTTTTAACATATAGGCTTGCAAAACAACCAGATCAGTTAGCTCTTTGTTTTAAGGGTGTGTGCATGCTTTGCGTTTACCTTGATCATCTCAGCCACGTAGCTTTCCGGGCCGGTGTATTCAGTGGAATCTTTAACTTTTACCAGGACGATAAAGAACAGATAGTGCCACATGTTGTGCTCCTCTTTAATGTGCTCCTCAAAGGTCACCGTCTTGTTGTCAAACTTGTCACGCTCCAGACCTGCCATGAGGAAAATAGCACGAATAGAGGTCACAGTGTGTTTTGGAAAAATAAAGCATCAATGTTTCTTGCTGTTTTGTAAGTAATGCAATGCACATTATTTTAACAAGTTAAATTCATAAATATTTGCTAAAATGATGTGAATGTTGAATGTCAGTGAATGTTAAATCTAATCAAACTTTGGTGTTACTCCTTGCATTGCGTCCTGAAGAACAACAATTGTTTTCTGTATTCACTCTTTCGCAGTGTCTTCTGTAACCCCACACTGGCTCAGTGTGTTGAGGTCAGGACTCTATGGGTGCCAAACCATCTGCTGCAAGACTCTTTGTTCTTCTATTGGCTTAAAATGGCTCTTGAGGACATGGGCCGTCTGTCTGTCAGACATGAAATTTCCCACTCGTGGGATTAATAAAGGTATCTTATTATTATTATTGTCATGTAACTGTCATTTGACACTGATCAGACAGCACTAAGTGATCTAAAATGTCTAAAAAATTTGCTCAGAACCAAGACAAACAACATGCAAAGTATACAATTAAAATTGATTAAAAACTGTCAAAAGATAAGATAACATTGGTAACAAATTGCTTCCAGGAATTGTTGTTTCCAGGAATAAAGCAACATTCATACAGAAATTAAGAAGTCCTAAAGAAAAAATAAGAAGTCCTGTGAAAAAACAAGTAGACCCTTACTACTTCCACAGGAATTAAGAGGGTAAGTAGCAGCTATGTGCTGCTAATCACGTAAATAAAGTTACCATCAGCAAGTGTGAGCATCTCTATGAAAGTATTAGTTTTCTCAGTTTGTTAGCCTGGAGCATTTAGCTGTGTGGAAGCCCCAGCAAATTCACCCCAAGGTCAGGCTGTGCAATTCTCAGAGAAATTCTGACTCTACAGGCATCGGTTAGCATGTTACATGTTAAAGTTCATGAGAGCAAGGTTAGAGAAAGACAGAAGAGGTATGGCTTGTTTGGAAGCACTGACAGGAAAAAGCTTTTTCTCTCTAAAAGGAACATTTTTGCTAAATTGCGTCTGAACAAACCACAGGACCCTTGAAACTCCTTTGGACAGACGAGGCCATAGTGGAGATATTTGCCCCTAATGCACAGCGGCACAGGACCTGGACACTTAAAGACAATGATTTGACCACAAACTCAGTTGTATACTAAAGTATTCTAGAGTCAAATGTGAGACCATCTATCTGAAAACTAAAACTCATATATATATGAACTTAAAAGTTTTTTAAACGTTACCCAGTGTGACACTGACAGCCAGCAGGTTGCACCCATCCTGTTAGCTAATGTGGGCAGGGACAGGCTCCAGCTCCCCCTGTGACCCTGGTTGTATAAGCGGGTTGGAAAATGGATGAATTGTTCTTAAAGTTAATTTTCTCAAGATGGTATTTTTGGATTTATAACTGAAACCACTTCTGTAAAGTAGACAGTCGAGTTTCACATTTATTGATTAACTTGTCACCTGGACTGAAAAAAATCTTACTTTCCCGAATATGGCAATTCAAATTTCAGTCTATATTTTTTGCTAGCCTGTCATTACAAAAGTGATGCATGGTTTACTTTACCCATTAAGAATAATTATCCACATAATGAAACCAATTAGTCCTCACTAAAAGCCCATAAACCCTAATCTTTCTACTCAATAAAGGGGGCTGCACAATAGTGTTACTGATGTACAAATGCAGAACAAAAAAGGCCCAAGGATAAAAACCTTCTACAGTTTGATAAAAAAAAAAAGAAGCAAGCAGAGGCTCACTCAAGGACACCGGCAGCATGAAAACCAAACCAATAAGATGGTGGAGGTCATTTTATCGTGCCAGTGAGTCTGATTTGTTGCACAACAATAAATTAAGCTACAGGTAAAAATCCCTGTGCAGGAAGTTCATGACGTAAATCGATCATTGGCAACAGCCCCCAAAGACCTGAAGACTAATACGAGACTGAGCGAAAGATCAATGGCTTATAAAACCAAGCTAGAGGATGTTGAGCCACTTAACATCCTCCTGCGGAGCCCCTAATCTCTGCATCTCCTGTTCTCTCGTGGTCCTTCTGGAAACCATAGAGACAGCAGCTCCCCCTGTGGCCTGGCCTTATTTAACATGAATGAGTCAGAGCTGATGGCTGGCTGGGTGACATAATACTGTTCTCATTCCATATGCTTACCACTTGTCCTGACTGCCTGACCCAACATACGCATGCACACACATGCTCACATACAGCATGTACTTCTGGGCTTACACTCAGTAATGAGCAGAGACATGCACACGCTGCACGGCATGTTCTTATTTAGCTACTTACTTACATATAATGTACATATAAGGACATGCGGCTGATGGCACACGGAGGGACAAAGTTCGGGCAATCGGCGAAGCCTCATGAGACATATGGTAAGGAAATTTAGTGTGTGCGAGTTAGTGAGCGAGCGAGTGGGAGAAAATGTCTGTGCGTGTGAGACAGACATGAATTATGGAGGCGAGCAGAGCAGTGGCAGGAAGCCCTCATGACTCAGCCTTCTTTGGAACGGCAGCAGAGTGAGAAGGGGGAGGGAGGGCGGGAGAGACGAGGGGGAAAGCAACAAACTAATAGACTAACTAATATGGGCGTACCACAAACCACAAATACACCAAAATCAAATCAAATCTAATATTCCAAGAGGAGAATTTGGGAATAAAGTAATATTAGATAGACTGTGGAGGAGTTCTAATAACAAGCAGTCTTTAAAACCACACAGAGCCCTTCCAGCAACAGAGCACAGCCTTACCGGGCTGGCACACTGCCCTTATGTTAAGACAAGTCATCCCATCACTGGAAAGTTAAGAGGTTTATTTCCCATGACTAACATCACAGGACTTATTCCAACACAAGTTCTTGAGACAGAAAGCTGTGCCCAACACCCGGTAGGTTACACACAACATTAAAGTATGTATGCATTTGAGCTGGAATTATACATTATCAGCTTTTATCTCTATTGTTATTTATTTTATTTTGGAGCAGTCGCCTGGCCTATAATGTCTCACTAGTGGAATTTGCAAAGGGCACCAAACATGTCAGGAGGGAGAGTCTTTTACTATTTTCCTACAGAGTTATGCAGCTTCCTCATATTTTTATTCCTGGACTCTGCCAAAGTAACTTTGCATAATTCAAAGGTTATACTGGGTCTCGCTCTTTATAGCCTCTCATTTACGGGTCTGGTTGAAACACATATACATACATATAGGATATATGTGTAATAACGTATATGGAAAAAAACAACACATCCCCTTTAACACATTAGATTGAGCGGTCTTACCGCAGATAAAGCACGAGGTCTTCAGGATTTCCTCTTTCTTCTGTTTTTCACTCCTCAAGTCAGCAAAGGTGTCAATGATTACACCAAAAATAAGGTTCAGGACAATGATGATGACCATGAAGAAGAACAGCAGGTCGTATATCACTCTCGCCGCAAACAGTGGCTCCTGGGTAAGATACAAAAAACAGGGTTGTATGAACATTAGGGTCATGATCCCACATTAAAATAATTATAAACTTTAATTTGAGTGAGGTTAATATAGGGAGGGGAAACAATGAGGACCCCCTGTCCCATTTAATGGCATGACCTAAAAGGCAGGCCTTTATGTAAGCAGGTGTTCTGGATGATGTTATGAGTATAAAACGAGGTTAACCTTGGTCCTCACGGTTGTTCATGGAAACATAAAGCCGTGGGTATAACCTGCCAGATGGTACAGTAACAGAGAGGACAGGAAAGCCGGTCAACGCGGTGCAGCCCGTCTCGGATACACCGGTTAGATTCACCGACTCGTTTTGCTTATTTACTCATTGCTCTAGAAAGTCATGGGATGAGCCTGTCTCTGGATTCTTTCGACCACCCTGCAGTTGCCACCCACACAATGCATACTACCCCCACTTGTTTGTGACAAACCAAATAAAGTTGGAGCCACCATGCCACCCGTGTCCTACGACTGCTGTAATTTGCTTTAACAACTAGTAAGGGTCTCAGAGTCGAGTTGCGAATGCGTGATTGAGACATTCACATCCTCTTTTGACATCATAAGTGGTTAAGCCTTCATTCAGTGGAATTCTATTTTGAGGCGTAATTCTCACACAAGGCGGAGGCAGCGCAGCTGTAAGGAAACATTGCGAAACCTCCATACTTTTGAAACAAAAACAAGTTTAGTGGCTCATAGCGAGCTCACATGATCCATGGCGCAGCTGCGGGTGCTACACCTTCTCAGCCAAAAACACAGGCATATACACATGCACACACATGCAACATAGCGCCTGAGGCCTAATCGCAGTTGCAAGTACCTCTTTGGAAGGCTTGCGAAGAACATCCCCCACTCCCCCTCCACTCCTCAACCCGTGACTCAGCACAGTAACAATGCACATAAGTAAAGAGTCGCACGTCCGTTCCATGTTGTCCTCCTCAATGTCATCCCCTAAATCTGAGGAAACAGAAAAGACAGCATGTTTAATAATTACAATAATTAAATGAGAGACTATTAAACAAATCATTGTTGCATATTCGCATCACTGCAGCACTAGAGAAAGCCTATAACAAGTCTTTATGCTATAATGCTTGACTGGACTGATCCAACCAGGAAATCAGCACATATAGAACCCGCAATCATCTGTTTATCTAGCATCAAAACAACAAGGTGTGACTCGAAGTGATTGTAACAGATAATAACATGATGAAACACTGACCTCTGAAAATAACAGCAGCCTGACATAGTTTTAAAATAACTCTCTGCCTGCTCAAATATAATAAAATCATAAACTGCAAATGCATATTTATTTTCGAGTCGTTACACAAAAAAAAAATATCCTGACCCAAATTTGTTAGGTTTTAATCGCCCCCTTTTTTTTTGCTGTTATATATATTTGTATATATGTATGTGTATATATGTATATATATCTCAACCACATGCACTGAGTGGCTGTGAGGCGCAGACGCAATGCAGTTAGCTGATCGATGGCTGCTCCCACAGTCTTATAATACATTTAGCAATCTTTGATTTTGAAAAATGCACCCTATACCCTATGAATATTTATTATCTACCAGTATAGGTGTTGAGTTTGTTCCACATTTATTCAGCTATCATATAGAGTTAATGGACTTCATATCAAATCGTGTGACATCATACTCAAGATGCATTGACTGCATTAGAAACTTTTCGATGCTGTATAACTGAGATGCTGTGACATAGTGGTTGCAATGTTCATATTCAGCATTTATGAATTGCTTTATGATAAATAATACATGTAGAATAATTCTCTATAGTAGGAAGTGGAATTATCCATGTAGTCATTCGTTAAATATAAGACGTCGACTGCCATTCTATTATAAAATATCCTTGACTTTGATGCAGCCATGCTGGTATGTTTTGGTTCATGCTGTGAAGCCTCTAAGTCAAAGCAAAAGTGTTTGTTTGGCTGGAATGTAAGATAGATGCTGAATTTAAGGACCTCTTCCAAAGTCAAATCAAAAACAGAGTAGAACACGTGATCTCTTTGCTGTTTTGGGCCAAAGTATTTTTATTGCTATGTCGGTGATGATGGCAGAGGGAAGGAAACTCAGATGGTGAACCCCAGGAGAGTTTATAGTTTCTCTGTGGAGCAAATGTAAACATGGAGAACGGTCCAGTTTATGAGTCACATCACTGAAAATATTTTCAACCATCATTCTGGTTCCAGCTCCAGACATAAACAGTTTTTCAAACGGGTAGCATTGATGGCAACAAAGCTGGCGGGAAGTTCCCCGGAAATTTTATTCCTTTTTTGTGACTGTCATTAATCGGTGTCACATGAAGGTTGATAAGGTCGCATGTGAGTTGCTTAGGTCAAATGGCAGGCACATGAAAGACAATCGAGTCACATGGATTGAAGTGCGGATAAAAAAGGGAAACAGTGCAACAGTTTTCCTTTCCGCTTATTGTTGTTTCACAATTATATCCAACAACAGATCAAACCTAGACTAGACATGACTTCCAGTAATTTGCCATCTTCCTCAAGATATTCTCCTATCTCAGGGTAGTCAAGGGAAGAGGAATGTAAAATATATCTCAACCTTAAGTTAAACACACATGCATACAACTAATGTCTTTAAACCATCTCAGAGGAGGGTGTCAGTCCTTCTTCCAACATCTAAACACTATTTATAGATTAATGGAAGACTCTGATGTTGCCTGATAGGGTTACCTTCCTGGAGGGCATCTGTAGTGCAGTTTTCATCAGTACCTCCATGACACACTGCTGCAGACAGGAACTCGCCTGCCAAACTACCTCCACTTTCTAGAAAAGAAGGGAGGCAATGTTTTCTAGTCCTTTTTTAATGTGGAGCTAACAATCTATAATTAGTCTACTTGGAAAACTGATAAATAATTGCAGTCTCTCCTCACTCATAGTTGTGTTGGGGATATGGTCCACCTCCAGGATGAAGTCATCCTTGAAAAATATGTAACCCACGATGGAGAACAAGTAGACCAAAATGAGGGCGAGCACAGCGGTCAGCACGATGGAGCGTCCATTACGAGTCACACTCTTGATCACATTCAGCAAGGTCTCCTCTCTGTATACCAGGTCAAACAGCTACGGAAACAAAGCACACATTACAGAAGAACAAACGACTAAATCAGAATACACCATGAGGTTTCTTGGCTTCCTTGCATGATTTGGCATTTTCTGTCTGCCGCAAAATATTAGATGTTCGTGTAAGATTGTGCTATTTTTTGAGCTGCTTGGACCCACGTGAAAGGAGAACATCGAGAAACACTTGGATACTCAGACCGATGCGCTAAAAAGCAGACCTGAGGCACTGGGGAATAGCAGTCAACAGTTCAACGACAACATTGTTAAAAGACCAAAAAAGGAAATTTCTAGGAGGATATGGCCCTGAAGGCATCACGACTGCAGTTTAATGAGAAAAACAAAAATAGGTGGGGTTTGTGGGTTGCTATAGTGATTAACTCCCTTTTAGTCATAGTTAAGTTTCAATCAGACTGTATTAATCTCTTCTCAGGACGGATGTGTATTTAAAAAGCGAATTCATTTGTGTGATTGTCTTACCAAAAGACTGTAGAAAAAAACATGGCCAAACACCCCCAAACAGCAGATGATGAGGTAGATGAGGTGGTAGAGGAACTCAAAGTCCATCACCATGGCTTTGTAGCCTCGTGTGAAGGTTCCTCGATTGCCAACAAAACTTATCAGGAAGATTATCTTATTACAAACCTGAAAGATAAAGACAAGCTGCCTTTAATAGCAACAATAGTGAGTAATGGATCAGCATTTTAATATTCAATTTAAGAAACAAAACAAAACAACAACAGCCTTCACTGAAGACAAGCTCTGAAAGCCCTGACAACAGTATGACTCTGGTGCCTTTTAAGCTAAACAAAGTCACAAAGTGTTTACCCCGGTGTGTGACCTGTAACTTAATTTTTTTGAACATCATCCAAACAAGAAACTCTGTTTCTTGAATCGGGTTAAAGGATTAACAGAAACCCGGTTAATGCAGCCCGAGTGGATACCTGCTTGAGAAAGTTGGCGACTCGAGCAGACACATCTGTTTAACCAAATTTCTCCACGGGGTTTTTATTAAAAGAGCACATTTGGCTGATAAAGAGTTCAGATAGGCGTAGTATCAATGCAACGATAGTGGAGAGTGATGAAAAGAAAGGTCATACACTCCGCAGCCTTTTGACCCAGATAATGAAAATCTATAGCCTGACTAAGAACGAAACTAACACTAAATACCAATTAATTAAGTTTCACAGTAAAAATATGATATTTATTTGAATATTTCCACCTTTCCATTTCCAATCTTTAAAAAAAAAAAAAAGGTTAAAATATGTCAAATACATAGCCAGAAGACATTTGACCTGCTGTGCATAAACTAGATTTCAGTGTACCGGAGCTACTGCAGTCCGTGGTAACTTGTTCTCTGATTTCTTGCCCTAACCTGGTTTCTCCCAATAACCTGCTTTTGTGTGTACATGTAAACACAGCCTGCACAGGGAGAGATGACCGCGCACTTGAGTCTTTATTTTGCATTGTGTGTGTGTGTAAAAGTATATAAGAGCACATCTAGAAAATCTCTGGCGGGTGAAGGGGCGGTGTAACCCTCTTTGAGATCCAGTGACGCACTTAACACCACAAAGTACAGCCAAACACAGCCAGCCTACAAGGCTGGGGGCAACACTACAGGCAGACGCGGCACTGGCATGCCAAGTGGGCTCAAGTGTGAGTGAGAGATGAAAGGAGAAGTGGAACTGGTGTGGCAAAGGTTTCTGAGTATGTGAAAGTAGTGGTGTGGGTGAAATAGTAAACCCAAATTTAAAAAAAAAAAACGTCTGTCGTGTAGGTAGTTTAGACTTAAAATGCCCTGTCAGTCTAAATTTGAAAAGCATCAAGTTTCTAACGCTTATCCAGGCTCACTGTGGGGCTGGAGCCCATCCCAGCTGGCACAGGGCAAGAGGTGGGGTACACTCTGGACAGTTTGCCCACTTGTCACATCATTTATTATTATTATTATTATTATTATGGATCAGTTAGCTTATGAAACTATTTCTGAGAGCCCAGTTTGACATCTACTTCAAACTGCTTGGAGGTTCAAATGACCAATCCAAAAGCCCTAAAATATTTAGTTTATTGAGTTATTCTTTATATTACTTTATATTTTTTAGATTAGAGAATTGCTGAAAATAAGAAAATGTTTATCTTGTTAGCTTGAAAGATTGAACCAAGGATTCAGTTATAACCTGCCTATTATAGCGATTTCTAATTCTTTTGCATTAGTTAATACTCACTTTTACAAAACTTTCTTTCATTGTATTCAGCTGGATACACAAATGCACAAATGGATGTTTGGCACTTGTGGTGGTGATTTGGGTTAAATGACCCTCCCTGTGAGCTCACTTACATTGAAAGCACCCAGAAGGAAGAGCGTGGGCTCCAGGCCCACAGAGAAGATGAGACGAAGGATTGTGACAGTGACCAAGGCACCGATGCCCAGTGGTTGTGGCATGATGATAACAATGATCAGCGCTGCCAAGACTCCCATCCACAAAAGGGCAGATAAATGGGGATCCAGGATACCTGCAGGTAATAAATAACACATGAAGACAATTAAATGTGCAAAGCACAAACAAGCTATAGGTAAATGCACAAACCAGCCAACTCGTTATACAGTAACTGTGACACATGTGAAATATGAAAGGACATGTTGAGAGGATACATGTACAGTCTGGAACTTTTCAGTATCATCCAACTTTTTTTTTTTTTTTTTTAAATGAGATCCGCTATCTTCTTCCTACTTTGGAGACTTTGAACTGAAAGAGAGCCAATTACATAACACTTAAAGTGTATGACACAGTTTCTTGTGTTAGCGTGCGCACCTGATGTTCCTCCTGATCCTGTGGTAAATCCAGGATTAGTGTCCTAGTCAGGGGTTTCATGTGACAGTGTGTCACTCAAGCTAAACCCATGTTTCAGGAGCCTAAAAACAAGGCCATATCTAACCTGCTGCCTCTTTAAGCAATGTCTTTTCTAAAACGTGTGTATTATTGTAAGAACTCCGTGAACTCTATTCACAGATCGACCTCAGGGAGCGGATACATGAGGAAAATAAATGGGGTAGAATTTAATAGATTGAAAAAGATGAAAAAGTGCAGCAGTGGGTGACAAAATAGAGGGGGGAATATTACAATGAAGGCACCGCTCTTTACCTTCCCTCTCACTCTTTGTTTCCTCCCACCTTGCCTTCCCCTATTCCCTTCTCTCCTTCCCTGTCTCTCCTTTTTTCCTCTCCCTCCCCAGTCCCTGTTGAGATCACATGACAGGTGCCACTTGCATAACACTGTTCTCTAAAAATACCTCAGCTGAAAGATTCATGAGGGATGAGTGGGGAGGAACGCACAGCTCGAGTGATGTTGCAGACTGAAAGAGGGGCGTTTACGTGCACTCACAAGCTTTGCATGCGCTGCACACCTAAGGTTAATGTGCAGGCAAATGATTGTGTGCAAACAGCTAGAAAGTCTGCAGTCGAAAAGCTGGAAAAGCGTGCGCTGTTTGATTGTGATTATGTATCATGGGTGTGTGACGCTAGCCACAGCTATTCACCAAAAGCCAGTCACTCATGCATGCAGGCACAACACACTGACCTAGATTTCCTGCTCTTATAACCCTCATTCTAAAGCCTCAAGCAAAGGAGGGCGTTGAGCCAGGAGAGAGCAATGTATGCAAAGGCATAGGCCGAAAGCCATAAAAGTGACTGTTTAACCCTCTCCAAGCAGGCGTTGCAGATTTACAACAGTTAAAAACTAACAACCTGATTACCGCACATACATATTTTTTTACTCAGAAGTACCACTGCAGGACTTGAGAGGGTTAAGCCAAAGGTATGCTGGAGTCTCGCACACAGGTCAAGTGGTTCAGTAAGACCTTGTTGGTGACGTTATGAGAAACCGCACCAGATTTTAGTTTTCATTTCAAAATGCAGTATTTTTTGTCATTACACATAATTCACAAACCCATCAGAAAAGCTGTTAAGGCAAAATAAAGTGCTGATTGCTAAAGCAAGGCAAGGCAGATATATATATATATCTATATATATAGATATATATATCTATATATATAGATATATATAT
>NW_024582440.1:388157-407188 GCF_018398535.1 Haplochromis burtoni
GACACCAAAAAGAAAGAATCTGTAATGTACAGCATGCTACACACCCAGAGAGGTACACTTTAAAGAGCTGGGTGACTCTGCTGGACGTGGCCAGTAACCCACTGATCTCATTCTGCCACGGTGTTCTTACATGCTGACTTCTAATCACCTGGTAATCTGTGTTTGAGACACACCCGCAGTAACACCATGCCCTTAAAGCTTCAGCTCATATTTACCTTGTAGTTCTATGGAAACCGTAATAAACAGAGGAGTGGTGCACTTTAATTTACTGTAAACTGAGCCTGCATTGTCTTAGGTAGCACAAGATATATATATATATATATATATATATATATATATATATATATCTTGTGCTACCTAAGACAATGCAGGCTCAGTTTACAGTAAATTAAAGTGCACCACTCCTCTGTTTATTACGGTTTCCATAGAACTACAAGGTAAATATGAGCTGAAGCTTTAAGGGCATGGTGTTACTGCGGGTGTGTCTCAAACACAGATTACCAGGTGATTAGAAGTCAGCATGTAAGAACACCGTGGCAGAATGAGATCAGTGGGTTACTGGCCACGTCCAGCAGAGTCACCCAGCTCTTTAAAGTGTACCTCTCTGGGTGTGTAGCATGCTGTACATTACAGATTCTTTCTTTTTGGTGTCGTTTTTAAAACTTGATTCCTAAGTCATTGTTGCCTCACAACATTGTTATCGTTTTTAGAAAACTTCTACACAGCTGTCTATATTTGCATTTCTCAACCCATTGTGAGTTATAGAATGTTATAGATGTGCTTTGAAGCAGGAAGAAAACATGTCAGTGAGCCCCTGTCCTTCCGTTTTTTTCCCCCTGAGTACATAACCTTTGTCTGACCCTTGTTTCGAAAGAAATCTGATTGCAACATCATGGCGCTAGATACAAATCGTCTCAAGCAAAACAGCATCGAAACAATATCTACATTCAAAGAAAAAAAGAAAATCTCTATACGGCCTGTGAGCATGTCACATGCATGAATGACTGATAGGCAGCCTCATCGGAACACCTGACAGAAAACGTCAAATGAAATGTGTCAAAGTTTTAGTCTAAAACGATTGACTAACTGGAAATGTTGCAGAAATGCTTGCGCCTATTTTAGCAACAGGATGTGCGCGCAGTCACAGTTCATACTCGGGTGCCACCTCACTGACCTCCATGTACCCCTTCGAGGGGGTAGAAGAAGCAGACCAGGAGATTCATGAGCACAGCCAGCTTGAAGGAGATGCCACTCCACACCGACATGTTTCTTGAGCACCAGTACAGCACCGGCTGGGCTAAAGAGAAGAAGAAAGACAAAACAGATTCTATTTTTAAAATCTGCTCCAAAAGCCAAAAGTGAAGTTGGCGGGTTGCCTATGTTGAAATACCAATTCAGCAGTTTGAATTCAAATAACCTAAAAGTAAATTCTTATATTTGAGAAGCTTTGAATATTTAAAACTTATGCAGAATAAATGAAACTTTTTGAAATATAAGGGACCAGCATGTTCAGCTGATTTCAGTATTTGGTTTATGCATCAACAAGCTGCAAGTTTGAAAAGAAGAACTGAGGAAGTTCGGCTTCAGTGTCTTTGATATGTAAATATGAAGTAAGCGTAGCTGTCAAAAACAAAATGAATGGTTTAAAAGTTCAAGATGCAAAACATGCCACCTCGACCTTTTAACACAACATTTTGCCTACTCAGGTTTAATTGGAAAAGAAAAAAAAACAAAAAAAAAACAGATGCAGGGACTTTTCTGTGTCCATCCCCTCCTTTACGTGAAAGACAAAATAAGGGTTTGTGTGGGTATGAAGTATGTGAATTAGAAGTGTGAATGAGTGTGGGTGTGGGTCTGCGTGTGTATGTTTGTGTGCATGCGTAAGCACGCTCTCACTTGTGATTCATAAGGTTACTGTATAAATGTTTCATGGCTCAAAGAATGTGGAAAACCCCTGTCCGCTTTTAGACAGTGGAAACATGCACATGCATAACATGAGCGCACACAGGATGACATATTTAGCCCTGCCATCAAGGTGCTGATGCACATCCTTTCATCCATTTTCCAAACACTCTTATCCTGTTCGGGCTCGCAGGGATCAAGCTCTATCCTGCATTTAGGAGGGAGGTCACCACCAGTCTATCACTTAAATACACATTAAAAAAACCACATTTATAACTACGGCTAAGTTGGAGTTTCCCCTTTCACATGACCTGCATGTTTGTGGAAAAAAAGAAAGTAAAACACCCAACAGAGCATGCAAATTACACACAGAAATTTTCAGCTATCCATGAAGCACAGTATTCCCAGAAAAAAAAAAAATGCACGTAAGTTGTACTTACCATTAGGAAACAACAGGGGCATGTTGCCACATGTTTCAGTACCTGTTTTAGTACACAGACTCTCACCTTCTCCACCTGTAGTTACTCTCCGTCAAAACAGTCAGGGGAGCATCTTGATAGACTGTTGTTCGCGCGCGCGCGCGCACACACACACACACAGAAGACAAACTCACCTCTGAGTTTCTTCTGCCAGTTCATCTCATTAAAGAGGTCCTCTGCTCGAAGGAAGAAGTCATTGATCTTGCTGCCTTGCTCATCTCTCTCTGTGGTGTAGTACACCCGGAGCTTTGACTCTGAAGTTAGGAACTCACAGATGTTGGGTACAGGGAAAACTATCTCCTCCATGGTGCGGTCCTGACGCACAATCTGCAGAGAGAGACTCACAGTCACCTCCGAGGGAAGCCCATAATTTGTGACGTAATGTACAGAAAACATGTTCCAATTCACATTCTGTGACAGGGGTTTTGCATTATGACCTCTATCTGAGCAGTGTGATTGGCATAGAACTCCAAGGCCTCATCCCCCTCTCCACTAGACACTCCTGGCTTTAACATCAAGGACAGCTCTTTATTATGACGTGCCAACTGTATAAAGGACACACAGGTAGCAAGTGAGTTGGTTACAAGGGACAACAAAAGGAAAATGCATGTTTCTAAGATACAGCATATACAGATTCTGCAAAAAGAGATAAATAAGACACCTGGTGAGCTAAGATATAGATGTTGTGTCCAACATTTCGGGGTGAAGCAGCATCATGTTCCTCTTCTTCTCCGTTATCCTCCTCCTCCTTTGAGTTTTCAAACTCAACCTCCCCCTGCAGATAGGCTTTCTTTATCACTTCCACCTGCAGACACCCACATACACACACATATATATATATATATATAACACACCCTAGTATTTTTACAGGGTAACATCAAATTGTTGTTATGTACTAACAAAAACAAGGTTATAGCTGAGTAGATTTTGCATTTGATGTAGAAATAGCAGCTCAGGACTCAATGACAAGATGGACAACAACAGGTTCTCACCAGCTCTTTAGGCCTCATATTGTACAAGATCCTCTCAGCATTCTCACTGTCATGACGGCTTTCCATGATGGCGAGCAGCAGCTTAGATGCATTGTTCTGAGAGTCAGAATTGGAAAAGATAAGAACTACAGTTTCTTCATCCAAGTAAAGCAGGCGGAAAACCTGGTGCTCTAGGAAAATAGACTGCTGCTATTTTTCTTGGCAGGTATGCAGAAGAGCTAGCTCAGACGGGTGAATTTCCTGCTCTTTCACGTCAAGCCTATTGGTGTTACTGCTGTGAAAGGAAACTACAGCGTTTTTCCCCTCATTTTTTAAACTCTAGTCTTAAAGTAAAAGTGAGATCTAGCTCAACTTACCTTGAGCTCTAAAACCAGGTCCATCCGCTTCTTCCCAAGTGGGTTAATGTCATTAAGAATCAGGGCAATAATGATATCAATGCCATTGGACTCATGAGTGGCAATGCAATTCTGGGGGAGAAAGGAATAACTGTAATAAAAAAAAATAGTGGTGAAGGAGTTATAACTTCCTTCACCGTTCAGTGTCTTTTGTACCTGGTTTTCATGGCAAGGGCCTTGGCAGTACTCTGTTAGACTCTCCAGTGTTTGGTTGATGAGAGCAACATTCTTCTCATTGATGTAGAGTCCGAGCAGACCGAGACCGCCTGTGGTGCTGCCACAGATACAGTCTAGAAACTGAAGCGTCTCACACACAAGGTTGTAGTTGTTTTTGTTGTTTTGGCAACGAAGGAAGTTCTAGGAAAAAAACAGTGAAGGTTTCACGCAGTTAACCAGCATGTAAACAACATCAAATTCAAGAGTGAAACGTCCAAGGAACAGCTCGTGCATGCTAGTGGACGTCTGTTTTTGCATAACAACATGGAATATATTAACAAGCAGGTAAGCAAATATCTATACATGAAAATACAATTATTCTATCAAAATAATAGTCTTTTTAGAAACCTGCATATGAGTAAACAGTTGATAAAATCTCGTTTTGTACATCTTGGAGGATCTTGGGGGAGGGAAGTACAATTAGTGGTACTGTTTAAGTCTCTAAACAAGCTTTGACGCAAAGAGCTACCAAGAACCAACATCCTCTGCAGATACATCAGTAGAAACTAAAACTGATTAAACAGAGCCTGAATCCTCAAGACTCAAGAGCTTAGTAACAGAAAATCTCTGCTTTACAAGCTCAGTGGAAAACAAATACATGTGAGGCTCTCTGAATAGAAGAAACTTGAAGCCCTGATATCGCTGCAAATAAAGATACTTTACAAAGACACACAAAGCATTGGTAATAAAAACCATTGGAAATTGTGTCTGGACTCTAAAGGCTTCAGTTTAATATTAAAAGGAAGTAAAACTGGACTCATTCTAAAGTAAATCTGTAAAACTAAATTTGCGACGCTCAGTCTGACCCACCTGTAGGTCACGGTTGTGATTCTCACAAAGTAGCTGGAGAAAGCGAAGGATAGGCTGCATGATAACAATCACAAAACTCATCTCTCCTTCATCCTGGTTCTTGTCCCCCGTGCTGGGCTGACCATCTGCTGAGGTGAAGTGGTCCTCGGGGTCAGCTTCTCGCCGATAAGAGTTAAAGGCTTTCTTTGTGGCAGACGAGGCCTCTAATAGCTGCTCTTTCACGTCTTCTGTCATCACCACAGCTGGGTCTTTTGCTATATAGAGACATAGAACTCGTACTATAAACTGAGTCACAACTAAAAGAACCTTCAAATATTTTTTTTTCCTATTTTAAATTTAGAAATAAACATGAAATCAGCAGTTTTCAAACTGGGCATTGTTTAGTGTTAACAACCCTACAGGTGACCTCTGACCTTTTTTGCGAACAGGGGGCTCTTTGTCCTGGCTGTCATCGTCTCTTTTCCTGTTTCCCAGGTCGCTTGTATTTACTGTCACCGTGGCTTTGATCTCGAGCTGGGCTGACTTCATGCGGTCATAAAAGACACGGAAGAACTTTTCTGATTTTTTGTCTTCTGTCAGACGGCAAAAGAATGAGCGCTGGAGACACAGAGAAAGAAGAGCAAACTGGAATTATTCCAAAACCACAGTACATGCTGTGTCACTGTAAAATGGAAACGAACATTCAGTGGTGTCAGATTCTTTGCTGAATGTGTTGACGCTCACCTGCAATATGAAAAACCGGAATAATAGCAGTTGATCAACAGAAAAGCAATCTGCTACTATGCTGATAAGATTATCATATACAGTGGGGAAATAATTATTTGATCGCCTGCTGAATTTGTAAGTTTGCTCACATACAAAGAAATGAACAGTTGTTATGGTAGTTTTAATGGAGTTAGAATATCAACCAAAAATCCGGAAAAAACACATTTGAGCCCAATGCAAAACATGACTTAGCAGTTGGTGGAGAAACCCTTGTTGGCAAGCACAACGCTAAGATGATTGTTTTAGTTGGTCACCAGGTTTGCACACCTTTGGCCCACTCCTCTTTACAGAAACTCTCTAAAACCCTTAGGTTTTTTTGGCTGTTGCTTGAGAACTCAAAGCTTGAGTTCTCTGCACTGATTTTCTACAGGGCTGAGGTCTGAAGATAGGCTAGGCCACTCATTATCCTTAATGTGCTTCTACTTTAGACACTACTTTGTTGCCTTGGCATATGTGGGGTATATTTGTCATGCTGGATGAGCCATCCACAACCCATCTTCAGTGTTGTGGCTGAGAGAAGGAGGTTCCTGTCCAAGATTTTATGACACATGGCCCCGTCCACTGGCCCCTTATGCGGTGAAGTCATCCTGTACCCTTAGCAGAAAAACAACCCCAAAGCATAATATTTCGACCTCCATGCTTGTGGGGATGGTGTTCTTTGGGTGATACCCAGCATTTCATTCCTCTAAACATGGCAGGTCCAGTTAATGCTAAAGCAACAGCACTTTCTCCCAACTTATTGCTGATGGTCTTGTAGCCCATTCTAGCTTTGCTCAGATCAGTCTTGCCCCTGACATCCTCTGAAAGCTCTTTGGACACGCCCATGATGGTTGAGAGGTTGAAATGGAAGAAAGTGATTCTCTGGACAGGTGTGCTTTACACACATATGGAGTTGAGATCAGGAGCATCTGTAATTGATTGGCTGTAATCTGTGGGAGTCGGAATTCTGGCTTGGTTATCGGGGATGAAATACTTACTTCGATCAATGACATGCAAATATATTTGTAACTTCTATGTATGTGTATGTGGTTTTCTTGATTTTTGGTTGATGTTTCATCTCTCTTTATTAAAACGACCATTAAAAAAAATTCAGCAGTGGATCAAAGAGTTTTTTCCCTCATTGTATATAGCATGGAGGTTATACCACGGGAAAATTTAATATCTTTTGGTGTATGTGATGTTTAAACAAAACAAGCTAATAAAAAAAATTGTAGAAAATTTAAGAGATAAAATAGAAAGAAAGAAAACAAATAAACGGTCAAACTTTTTCTTAACAAATTAGCACACTGTCTCGGCTTACAGTAAAAAACAAACAACAAATCGTTACTTTATATCAGAAAACTCTTCTTTATAGGAAAACAAATCTTTATTCAAAAAAATATTATAAACTCTAATGAAGCAGGTCTAATTTTACAGTGATGTGAGGATTTAATCGCTGCAGCTATGGCTGTGGAATGAGGTCACACAGAATTAGGACACTTCCATGTCCGATGTATACGCTGTGTCCCAACCCACAGGTCTGTTGTTTTGATTATGTAAGAGCTGTTAGCAGCACAGTCTATGGAACGGCTTCGACGAGCCAAAGCAGCTTTGCCACACTAAAAGGGTGAAAAAAATTACATGAAAGGGAGAAGCCTGGCCTACTTACACAGATACAGAAATGGAGATGGTGGGAAGTTGTGAGAAAAAAAAAAAAAAAGCTTGAGGCAAAAGATAGATACCAAGAAGTGGGAAAAAGGGGCAAAAAGAAGGGGAAAGAACCTATGATCGAGAGAGGGGAAACAAGAGCGAGTGATAGGGAGGGAGAAAATCTTATCAGATGTGGTATCTAGGCCAGCTCTCAAAGTTTGTTACATAACCATATGGTCTTTTCAGGTTAGATGTAGAACTGGGCTAGTTAAGAAAACAAATACAGTAAATGATAGTCACATGGAAAATGTTAAGCAAAAATAGACAAAGCAAGCTTTGTTTCTGCTCCTCCAAGGACATTGTTTTAAATGTGTTTGTACTGCGGCGGTTACATGCGATGCAATTTAATTTTTAATAGGCTCGCTGTGCTAAATTTTTCATTCAAAAGTAAAAATAGTGATAAACCAATTAAGGAGCCAAAGTGAGAATTTATCTGGCTTATTAATGACTCAATGAAGGGATACGCCGGTTTTACAGCCTAGTTTCCTTTAAAGAAACAATGACATAACTGTGTGACTGTGCCCCAAAGCAGATTCTCGAGCCTCGTGCCTCACCCTGGCCCTCCACCACTGAGCAGCAGCACTCCTGCACGTACACACTCTGCCAACTTAGGAACACGGAGACAGCAGCGTGGGGAGGGGAGACCTACCAACCAAGGCCATCGTGCAATAAACAAGTTGATGACAAAGTGAGGAGTACAGGGACGGGCATTAGCTACAACACTGGCAGCCCACTCGCTGCTCACACATCACAGCATGCCTGAGGAGGGAAGGGTTGAGGGGACAGTAATGGTCATGCCTGTCCGTCTTTTTTTGTTCATATAACTGCCCTCCATCAGCCGGCTAAAGCGTGGGCCTGCAGGGCGGGTGGGGGAGGGAGGGGGGAGGAAGGCAGGGTGCAAAGGGTGAGGCATGAGGAGCGGTGGTAGGTTAACACACAGTGATTAAACCAGAGCAAACACAGGAGAGCACTCACCAGCACTCTCTCACCCCTACCATTACATAACTCAAACAGACATACACACACACACGCTCGTACAGTACCAGCACACACAGGCTGGAAAGCACATACGCTAATACGCCTACTGACTTTTACACTCACAAAAGTGGGTCAGCTGTCTCTGCCATAGGCACATGCCAGTTTAGAGAGGACACACCCACATATCACACATGCTCTGCAATACAGTATTCTCTCTCAGCTTTGTCCTTATGCAATTATCAATCATTTTCATAGCCTGTCATTCAAGTAAAATATCCTATGAGATACTATGTTTAGTCATTTACATTCAGGCCTAGCAAGACTAGCACCAGTGCTGAGCTACAGTATTTGATAAGGTGAATCAAGTTAAACTGAGTTATTGCCATTCGCTGCGATAGCGACAGTGGAGGTGAATGTACTGGGCATGCCAGAGCGTTCTTTTCTTTTTCCCAGCATCATTTCTTTTTCACCTGAGAGCTAACTGAGTATTTGTTTTGTTTTTTTTAAACACCAGTTCTTAGGAACTGAACCAAATTGAGTGACTCACTGAAACAAGGACGTGCGCACAAGTAAGGGACACCACAGTAAAGAAAAACACCACAGCAAAGCTTTCCTCTTCTGATTTCTTCAGAAAACGTATGTGACAACAATCAGAAGTGAAAACCTGTACTTTCATATCTAACCACGTTGTTACATTGTGTAGCATTTGGACGACAGTCCTCACACATTGGTTTACGAAATCTGTGCTGCTGTATCAAGACACCATCTGTGTTTTGATGGCGCTTGAAAAGCAGGAGGAAGACTGGCATAATGGAGAGATGACGTTACGGATGAAGTAACACATGGTGGTCAAGGCAAGGAGAGAACACGGTGATAGTAACGAAGGAGGATAGATGAGAGGGACGAAGATGTCACGGGCCCCTGCAGTGTTGGGTAAACACAGAGCCTGTCTGTATCTATGGAGGCAAACCCTAAGTGGAAAGAGACAGAGAAGAGCAGGACGGGGTGGGGGCGGACAACACTGAAAAACAAGGTCATAGCGCTTTCCCTTCTCTCCTTCCGTTCCGCCACTTGGCATCAACAAAGGGATGTTATGTAACAGCTATTTATACTCGCGCTCCCTTTTCCTTTCACCCTCCCTCTCATGTCAGGCAGCGCCACATGCAAACCAAATGGAACTGCTGCTGCTCCTCTCTACTCTACGCTCTTTCGAGACCTTTTCCCCGTTCCTCAGTTTCTTCCTTCTTCCTTTAAATTCGCCACCTCTGCATTCACGTTTTTTCCTTTTTTTAGACTGACTACTCTGGTTTAGCACACCTGCACATCAAGGGCTTTGGAGGGAAACGGAGCAGCACACCATGCAGTTAGAAGCCAGATGGCTGACGAGTAAAATGTTAAAAGTTGTCATGTAACAACAGAATTTACAGCTGTCTGAGATCTCTCATAGCTGTAGCAAGAAAAAAAAAGAAAAAAGAAAGATAAAAAGCCGCTATGTGACTGAAATATAGGAGCAAAGGAGTGCAAGAGCCTGAATGTAAAATATAACCTCTAGTGGATCCGTGCATTGGCCTTGCATGACAGCAAACAGCATGCATGTGTAAGTGACTTAACTGAGCATGCAGCTGGGTTATTCTGTGTGGTTTATTTCTGTGCACTATGTAGGCCATGAGTAAATAGTTAACGGTGTTACGTGAGTACAAGACACCCAAGATCCAACAGGTGCTCAGCTCAGCACGACAGTCACACAACCCCACTTATATTTCCCATGGCGTGCTTTCTTGAAGAGACGAGAGAGAACAAAAGAAACGCCTGATCTCAAATTCAAGCTTTAAGCTGTCAGTCACAATCATCATTGTTGTATTTATAGAGATGAAACGAGGCTTTTATCTCAGGCTTCCTTTATAAGCCATCCAGTAACTAAAAGAACATAAATATTTGCACTGTATGGTGCAGTTCTAGCACTGCAGGATAGCTTTCCCTGCAAATAAATCTCCCTTTCCAGAACAAACTTAAGAATGCGAGGGTAAGAGGAGCTCCAGTTTCTCCTCAGTCCGCTCTGTGTTTCCTCATCCCTCCGCCCTCTCTCCCCACTGCCCCAGTTCCGGAGGCCCAGCGTGACCCAGTTTGGGCCAGCAAGAGAACGCAAGGGAGCGAGGCTGGAATGTTTTGAAGGCTGAGACATTCCTCATTGTTCATTCACACAGACCTTATGTAACACAGACGGATCACGTGACGTGGCTCTGCAGCAGCCGTGGGAAGCCAATGCATTATCTCTGAAACAGTGGCTTCCTCTAATCTGATTATGCAAGCTCCTTGCTTACACAACGTAGACGAACACACAAACAGAAAAATGGGGATCCACTGACAGAACAACAGACATAGGAAGAATGGACGGTGGGGGAAACAGAGCAGCTCGGGCTGAACCTGAAAGGAGGAGAGTTTATTTAAACTACCCAATACACACCTAAGAATTTCTAAAATGAAAAAACAGAAACACATGAACATTTTTGATCCAAAGTCTACTTTAGGTCTACTATTGACATTATTAGCAGCTGGTCTGGTCTCCCAGCTAAGTTATATAGGGTTAGACGTGAGGGGGAGGTGCTGCAGTAATGTACATGTGCAGCTATGGTGGCACACTGACCCACTTACTGAAGATTGTCTAGTGATGAAAAATTCCCTCAATTACACAGTGTTCTTTACACTGATCGTATTGGAGCAGATCATATTTAAAGTGTATAATTTTTTAAAGTGAGAAGCAGATTTATACACAAATCAGTTGTTTCGCAGTAGACAACAGACACAAGTCCATATTCTTAAGGTTGAAATGTTTGGTTAACTGACCTGGATGGTGGTGTTTCCACCCTCCAGCAGCGCAATAGCTAAGAGGATGCTTTCTTGGAAGACTCGGTCGCTCGTGGTGTTCATGATGAGGTCAATAACCAGGTCAGAGGCTCCTTCTTTGTCCAGATGACACTGTACCTCTGCCAGGCTCATTTCCCCACGACTCAGGCCCCCATGTCCCCCTAATCCACCTAAAGACCGAGATGAGGCAATGGGACAATTCAGAACAGGCTATATCAGACATGTGGCGTTAATTTTTCATTCTAATCTGGTTTATTTTGGAAAATTTCCTGCAAATACATGGGAACTACAACTATAACCATTTAACAGCTTATTAAATCATCTGGAGATAATAACAGAGAAACACTACTTTGCTCTTAGTAAATTTATAGTTCAATTAAAACATATAGTGAGATTAAGTATTTGGACTTTTTTTTTTTCATCTTTACACCAGTACAGTGCGCTTTAAATCAAACAATTAATATGCAAGTGAGTTGCAGTGTTGAAGTATTGTAGTATTTGTTCAGTAATTGCAGTCTTGTGTGAATTTAAATAAATTTTCAGTTTTGGTTTTTAATACTTTAATGGAAACCAAAGGAAGTCAATGACTTCAGTTGCTGCTTGTTTTGGGGTTTTTCTGCCTTCAGTAAGTGAAGAGACGCTCTGTTAGGTGGACATCAGGTGACTGACTTGGCCACCGAAGAACATCTTATTTCTTTGCCTAAAACACTGGTGAACTTACTGTACTTGCAGCCATAGTTACTCATTCTCTGACGCTGCCCACACAATATTTGAGAGATCATGTGGTGTGCTTCATGAACAAACGGTGCAATTTTACATGTGTTCTGGCCTTCCTGTTCTTAAGTGTAACCAGTAGTTTGCAACTTACTGTATTGCCATTCACGAAGAAGACTCCTGATTGTGGATTTTGACAACCTGCCTGTGTGTAAGGACGTTCACTCAGCATGCAGCTCTGTGAGAGTATTCCTCATGTAGCTAGTGGTTGTGCAGATGTTTTTTCTTAACCAAGCAATAATTCTGCAGTCATTGGTTTTCTTTGTCTTCAGTGGTCCTTTAAATCTTTTGGTGTTGCATATTGGTGATTTGGTCATCACAAAATGATTTCCTCTCTCTTTGATGGGTTTATTTAGCTTTTTTAACCTAACAATGGCTTCTCCATTTGCATCAATGTGTCTTTGGACTTCACACCAAAGACACTACCAAATTCAATTTCAAGACTTGGAATCAACTCTGCTTTTATACGGAGCCTCAACCTGGCCACGAATCTGTTTGTGAGTCAACTGTCAAATTACTTTTGACAGTTGAAAATGGAGGACTATGTAATTTCTATTAAGTTGATGCCATATTTTGGTTAAATCCCTTTAAGGTGAAAGTCTTCACTTCCATCACATAACCTGTGGTTGTTTACAGAGACAAAGCTCTAAAAAATGTGCTGTTTTCCAAATAGTCATGGACCCAACAGTACATACACAGTTAAAATTAAATAATGAAAAATAATGTGCTCAAAACTTTTTGTTGCTTTAATAATGCTGTGAGTCATCAGAAAGTGTGACCACCACTGTCAAATCAGAGGTTTTAGCAGTCTGGCATATACAGGTGTGTGTGTAAACACAATGGCACAATCTTCCCAGTCGTGGATATTCCAAATTCATGCCAAGGTCATACAGTGCAAAAGGCAGAGAAATTGCAAAAATCCCAAGAGCTACATCGCAGACTCTGCAGACCTCAGTTAATATGTTAAGTGTTAAAGTTCACGACAGTATAAGCAGAAAAAGACTGAAGAAAGATCCTTTTTTGAAGAAGAAGAAAAGAGAAAACCCTCTTTTATTTAAAAATAACAAGGCAGCATGGTTTAGGTTTACATCTGAGCAAGCCATAACTTCTTTAATAATGGCCTTTGGACAGATAATGATGCCATTCCACTTTGGCAATAATGCCAAAGTGGAGATGTCTGGTAATAATGCGAAGTGTCAAATTTGGAGAAAACCAAACATAGCATGTCAGCACAATCAACCACACAAACACTAACTATCAGCATGGTGGTGGAGGGGTGATGATTTGGGCTTGTTTTGTAGATAGAGGACCCGGGCACGTTGCAGTCACTAAGTCAGTCAAATACAAGGCCATCGCTTAGACACCTAAAGCTTGGCTGAAACTAGGTCATGCAACAGGACATTGACCCCAAAGCACAGCAATCAAAGTCCAGACCTCAACCAGAGTGAAATGCTGTGATGTGATCTTGACAGAGCTGTGCAAAAACAAGCACCCATGAATCTCAATGAACTGAGTTATTGCTGAAGTTATTGCTGCTAAAGGTGGTAAAAGTTACTGAATCATGGGGTGTACTTAGTTTTTCACTGCAAAATGTACAAACTTTTTTCTTTGTTAAAGAGTCCAAAAAGATTAACTTAAACAGGCCCCGAACATGCCGTGCTATCAATCCTTTACTAACCACCTGTGCAGTGCAACTGTCCAGTGGTGTGATTCATTGTACAAGCCTTTGCCTGTACATCCCCCCTTGAGGCCCAAGCTTCAGGCTACATATGGAATCTCAGTGTGGCTCTTGTTTCTGCAACAGGTGCAAAGTCTGTTTTCACAGGAAGTAGCAGCTTGTCACCTAGCAACAGTAAAAAGTGGATCATGGAGGGGATGGGTTTACTTCCTGCTGACTGGAAGTTTGCCAAAATGTTGGCACAAAAGGGAAAGATGGAGACCTGGGTACAACTTTAATCATCTCTGTTCTTGACTCCTGTTGAAAGAGCTTTTGTACAAAAATCTGAGCTACTTATCACAAGGCTTAGTGAATCAGTGATGTCCTTTAAATCACTTGTCAAAACAGTTGGTTTTTTTGTGGTTTTTACTGTTATTGCCTTTTTTTAATCTTAATTGCATTTATTTTCTGTTGATATTTTGTGTCCTCTTTTGTCTATCATTATTATCATTATTATCATTATTATTATTCAGTAGCATTCTTGCCACAGCAGATACAAAGTGTTCAGATTATTAGGTTAACAGACTCACAGCACATTGTACTGACACCAGCACAGTGTCCGTGTGTCCCCCGAATCTATATTATGATAAAATGTCTTACATCAAACATGGCAAAAATCAACCAATTGCTCAAAAAACAGAAGAAAATACACACATTGTTTTAGTATTTTGACTGCAGATAATAAAAAAGTAGCAATGTTATCAGGTAGTGATAAGAATATTTTGCTCTGCATGCTCAAAGGGCAGTTCACAGCCTGACTCAGGAGCTGATAACCAGCTCAGGGCCAGACAGATAAAGCCCCATCCTTATATAACAACCCCAAAAGAGGTTTGCCACACTACAACTTCAGAGGCAGGAAAAAAAAAATGCAAAAGGTTCATCTAGACTTTGATCTTAAATAATAGTAGTTGTAGTCATGTTTGGCAGCACAATCCCCCTCCTCTTCAGCAGCATGCGTTTGGTAAATGCTTCACACAGACACCAGGTCTATTAGAGATACTGAAAGATGGGTTTCCTTGGCCTTTCATGCAGGAAGAAAACACCACTGAAAAGAATGAACAACAAACTTCTGTGCTGGTTGTTAGAGATGAGTAACAATCGTCGTTGCGTCCCACCTGATTGGCTTTTGCCGGGTCCAACCTGACCGAGGGGGCCATTGCTAAATGACGTCAGGCTGTCCCTCCGCCCACCACTCCTATGGAAGTTTCCATAGTAACGATTCACCAGAATCTGTCTCAGCACCTCGCCCTGCAAGAGAAGACAGAGAAGGACGTAATGATGTGATGTCTGTGGCGGGAGAGAGAGAAATAAAGAACAGCTTGTGTAACGGGACAACGTGCATCATTAATGATGCATTGTACATTTCTTTTCTCTGTGAAGACTGCAAGAAAACGCAGCCTCAGAGTAATACAGACTAAAGACAAGTTAAATAAAGAGTAAATTAAATCTCTAATAAAAGAAAAATTCCTAAAATTCCATGCTGGACAAACTTTTAGGTATAGGATAAACTTTCTGATATTTACCGCCTACATTACAATATTGTTATGGGTTTCATCGCAGCAGTGACTCTGTGTAGTGACAATGTGAGGTCCTGATTTTCACTCAGACAGACCTGGGGCCAGCCCTCCCACACTGTGACTCATCCTCTGTCGAGCAGTCAGCAGCACGACTTTGGCGTTGTCATGGAAACCGCAGCCCATAGCTACCTGACAGACCTCCCATGGGATAAAGTGAAGGAAATGAAAGAGAAGGGTTTTTTTGTGTTTGTGTGCAATTATGTGCAAATCATCAACTGTGGGTGGTCCTTGATAGACGACGGAGGAGTTATGTAAGCTCCGCTGCCATAGTTATGCTCCAGAGGTCAGGATTACTTTATGTAGGAGGTGCGGGGAACACTATTCTCATTGTTCATTGGTTGGAGGTTAATCAATGGTATGCATCGTGCTTAACGGCAAAGCACAATCAGATGGAGTCAGAAAATTATTCCCTGGTCTGTAGAGTCGTGAGGCATGAGCCAAACCCTTATGGCATTTTGAACAGGAGGTTATCTAAACTGTCAATACAAAGCAACTCTATAACAAAGTCTTGCCACTCGCCACTATTAAGCAGCAGGCACAAACTTTTTGAAGCATTATCTAAATCAATATTAAATTTCGATGGTTATCGGGAAATGAAAAAGATCCAAATTTTGCGCTAAAATAAGTTTCATCCATCTTCGTCCCCCTGTAAGTTTTACCTCTACTATTTTTTACTTCAACATTTTTGCTGTTGAAAAATTCTTCCAAAAGGTAAAACAGGAGTTCCTCTGTGACATTCAAAAACATTCAATAACTCTAGGGTATGAAAGGCCTTTGGAGGTAATAAAACCTTCACTGCTTATTTGGTAATAACTACATGCAAGATGCCAGGAGTCAGGATATCTTGTTACACATATTTAATGATTGGATGAATGGTCAGTGATTAAACCTGTGTGAAAAATGTTTTTCTCTAGGAGATTAGTCCTATATATTGATGAACCCATCAGTGGCGGCCTCTAAAAATACTGATTAGACACAGACATGCCCGAGGCTCTGTAAAGTCTCTGCTTTGTCATAAACACCATTAGAGAGAGAATGCAGAGGAAAAATATGTTTTCCTTCATCAGTTACACAATCACCATGACTGATCACTTGGCTGTTACTTAAAACACTAAGAGAAGAGTTCTCATAAACCTAGAAGGCAAAAAGAATCAGGTCACAAAGTGGGAATTTTTCATTCTATATGCATGACTGCTTTACATGTAAATCTCAGTATGAATCTGTCTAGTGTTGGGGTTTTCAGTTAGGTTGCCATGCTCTTAAAAAGTACCTACCCTCTTTTGGTCCTCCACCAACTTCTCAGGCTGGTTGTTATCCAGCTGCTGCGTGCAGTGAGTAGTGTGCGCATAGTGGTTGAACAAATACAAACACAGGGTTAGTATTCATGCAGCACAGAGAAGGCAATTGTCAGGTTAATTACCACATCTTGTACCTATTCAGCTGTTTCAAGTGGCCATGCAAAGGTCTGCTCGGTGTGACTTGCTATGCTTTTACTGGTAGGTCAGAAACCGAGGAAACATTATGGCTACGTTTAGGAGAGCTGTGATAGGAGATGTGTACTGCGGTGACTGTGTTGAAATTCTCCAGTGGATGTTTTGTTCATTTTCTGAATTCCCTGCAGAAACAAAACTGCAACCTTTTTCACACATTGGGCTCAGAGATTAAAGGTTCAAAGGTGTTTAGACACTTACGCATGAAGTTAAACAAAACCACTGAATCAATGAACCATGACGTTCTGTTCAAATACACGCCCGGCTTTGAAAAACATGCTAGGTTAATGCTGGCTATATTAGCCTAGAACGCTATTGAAAAATAGGTGCTTAATCTCAATTTTAATAAAGATTATCATTCTAAACTTTATCAGTCTTGGTTTTTTTTTAATTTTTTTTTTAATCTTCCTTGAGGATGATGCCCTCCAAGTCTTTACTGCTTCACTTAAACTCTTGCTTTTGGTATTTCATATGCAGTCTTTGGGTAGTGAAACACATGCCCAGTAGGATTGAGATCAGATAAAAGACTCAGCCAATCGCCAAAATGATGAAATCTTGTCCAGCGACCTTTTGCTTATTTGGCCAAATCTGAGTCTGCAGGATGTTTCTGTCTACCTCTCTGTTGGCATATTGCTTTTTTCAGCAAAAAAAACCCCAAACAAAAAACAAATAAATACCAGTGGACAGGTTTTATTTAGAGCCACAATAGCTTAAACTTTACATTCATTTAACCGTAACCAGACCTGTTTTGTGAGGGAAGCATCATGTAGTGAATCCTTTGCAGATTATTGTCATGTCTTCTCTTCAGTTTTGACCACAAAACATCAACGCCTACATCCAGAGAATCAGTCATAACGTGCATTTTTCAGCAGAATTGCGCTTCTTGCATACCTGCTTGTTTGCTATTTCCTTTCTTTTTCTACTTTGTTTTTCTATTCACAGCTAGTTTCTTCTGAATTGATGCAACACAGCTATTATTGAGAACTCTGACCAAGTTCGTTCATTTTTAAATCTTCAGTTGTATGTGCTCTTCATACAAACAGCCTGCTCTATTTGAGTTTAAATGCCAGATTTTAACTCTTAGTCAAAAAGTTTTGATGCATGATGAAGGATCCAGGTAAGTAAATCCAAAAAGTTGATTCTTTTCATCTGGATGTAGTCATCCAAGTGACTCAGAGACCAAGACTAAAGAAGTCGTTTAGTCAGAAACCAACTTTCCGTTAAACATTTATTGGTCAACTGTCCAACTGATTTTGGATTTTTGTAACTTTGATAACATGTGTATAAATGGCCATTTCCCCTCAAACAGTTCTTTCAGTGGTGAAAAAGGGCAACCAGCCTAAAACTGAGGATATGCACTTTAGCCTAGTCTGAAAAACAAACAAACAATATTGTAACTTTTCTAATGAGCCATCAAGTTTTTTAAAAGTATAGTCCAACCTGCTGGATAATATGGTTTTTCACTATTGAGTTTGGAGACCAATATCATTTTCTCATATGGCTTTTCTTTTTAAATATGAAAACTCTGCAGCTGAACTTATCATAGCTTAAAGAATGACAAAAGTCAACTATAAAAAAGTGTAACTCTGTCTAAAAAAAAAATCCAAGTATGTTTTTAAGTTTGTTTTAAATGATCACATGCCCCAATGAAGGATAAAAAAAACATTTTGCTTTTTGAAAACATTCATGCTGACCATTTTGATCATCGTCTGAAGGAGTCATAGAGACAAAGTCTACAGTACTCTTTCTGTAAAAACTGTATGAGTCAAAAGAACGTTACTTTCAACTTTAAAATTTCCACTTTGCTTCCGCAGATAGTATTTCCTTTCTGAGTTATGGACAGTAACTCAATGCAGGATTTCCTGTGAAAGAGCCAGTAAATCTGAAAGTCTGATTTCACTTACTCAGACAGTTGAAACTTCAATTTAGCTTGAAATCAACTCATAAAAAAATATATGCATGAGGTCACTTATGTATATATTTTCCCTTTTCCATTATTGCCTTCAATAAGGGAAGTAATGACTTTATTCTGATTCAGTAAAAGGACTAGATGCTACAATCCCTGATGGTGCATATGATACAAATGCATTAGAAAGGTATAACTTTTTTCATGTTCATATGCACCCTAGATGCCATTGAAAACCCTACAGTTCCTAAGGCTTATTGTTGGCTTGCTGCATGAAGTATAAGGGCTTCTTGGTTGGTTGAATTTCAGTGTCACAAGTCTGTTACTGGACTGTTCTCCAAAATATACAATTATCATTTTAATAACTTAGACCTTCCCCACCGTACTCCCCTCCTAAAACGCGCGCGCGCGCGCACACACACACACACACACACACACACACACACACACACACACACACACACACACACACACAC
>NW_024582440.1:407208-408785 GCF_018398535.1 Haplochromis burtoni
ACACACACACACACACACACACACACACACAAAGATGAACCAAAACTGAAATCACACTGCAACTGTCAGGTAGTCAAGAATGAGAAAATACAAATGAGGTGAGAGGTTCTCAGTTTGAACTATGCTATGAGTAGGACATGACAAAAAGTGCAATGATCCACTCCAGCAATATAGAGATGCATCGTGTTCCTATTTTCAATTCCTAAAGTCCTATTGGCAGAACCAAAACAGTGGCAGTTCAGATCAGATTAATATTAAAATTCAGTAACTATATAATTCTTCTGTTCACTGGGGAAAAATTCAACCAGAGTAAGCTACTGCTGTGCATACATTATGTAAAAGGACAGTGTAAGAGGGCAAGAGAGGGGAAAAGACAGGAGAGGGGCGATGAGGTTAGAGTTACATAATCACTCTAAAAGAAACCAGGCCACTAAACCAATGACACAGAGATGCTTGCAGAAGCCATCTGTTACCAAAAACACAGTGGGCAACAAGAAAACCAGTGAAAGGCAGAGACAAAATTAATAAAAAAAAGAAACATGCTATGATTATGTTTTCATGTATTCATGTGAGCTGAAGCTGAACTCAAGAGTATGATGATCAGAAGTTTGCTCAGATACTCACATAAACTCCTCTTGATTGATTAAATGTTTCTAGCAAGTTGCACCTGGACCAGATGCTTTTGGTAGTCATCAACAAGCTTTGGGCATATGTTTTCTTGGCAGAATTCAAAGGGTTCATTTAAAATCGTTGGTTTCCTGGCATAGACCAGGCTTTTAAATGTAGAATACAAACTTTCAATAGGGTTGAGGTCAGGTTTTGGGAAGGCTTTTTCCAGAAGCTTAATGTTAGCTTATTTTTCTTTTCCAAAACCTGTTTTGAATAGTTTGTGGGATTATTTTCCTGTTGAAATACACAGTTGTGTCCAAGTTTTACTGTCTAGCTATTTGGAGGTTGAGCAATCTGCCAGTACCACTGGTAGCAAAACAGACCCAGAGCATGATGCTACTGCCACCATACATGACAGTACAGTGTTCTTAGTTTTGAAAGCCTCACTTTTACTCCAGCGGGCATATCTCTTGTCATTATCTGACCATAAAACCTTTTCTTTGTCTCGTCCATGTGGGCTGCTGCAAATTTTAGTCAAACTTGAAGGGGTCGATTTTGGAGCAGGGGCTTCTTTCTTGGTTGGCACCCTCTCAGTCCATGGTGATGTAAAACATCAGTGTCACTGTCCACAGTGACACTGATGTTCCAGCAGTTTCCAGTTCATGTCAGGCTTGAGCCTTGGTGGTTACTGGGTTGTTTCTGAACATCCAAACCAATTTCCACCCATCTGAGTGTAACATTTTGGGTCTTTTCCCAGACCTCAGCAAAGTGGTGACACATCGAATAAGTGCATTGTCTCTTTCAAATAGCAACTAATACTTGCTATTTGAAAGAGACAAAATCGGTACGCATATGTATCGAACAATACAACATTTGTAATTTATTTTATCAACTTTCCTTCTGACGATGCTGTCTGTGTTGAGCGCTCAGTGAATCTGTGTTCGACTACTCCGCCTAGGCTGCACTGT